>NW_008328087.1:121321-121726 GCF_000622305.1 Nannospalax galili
CTGATTGTCCTCAGCGTGGAGAGCGCACTCTCCTTTCCCTGACCTTGCCCGCGGCGAGTTTCCCGACCGGTCTGCAGGACAGAAACGAGCTCCTCAGGAGACCCCCGCAATTACTAGTCACAGTCAGTTACTTTCTGAGATCCTTAGTACCTGAGTATGGATATAAAGTCATCAGGTAGATTTCACTGGTAATGTTTACCACCTCTACTAATTAGCATGATGTAAATTTCCATGCTTCTTCCTCAAATATAATATATTTAAAAAAATTTGTTGATTTTTTTTTGTGTGTATATCACACAGAACATCTCCCAAACCATCTTATTCAACTATATACTCACTTCCCAGATGGCACCCTCCCATAGCCTCCCTCCCCCCACTAGAGCCCTTATACTCTGATATCCCTGC
>NW_008328087.1:121979-122798 GCF_000622305.1 Nannospalax galili
ACTGGACACTGGTTCAAATACATCTGATGTGGTCTTCTCGGCCTCCTTGATCAAGAGGACAGGTGACCCACCACAAGTACAGGACATTTTGAGAGATGCTCATAGTCCCCTGGAACTAGTCAACCTAGGAGGGCAAGGAGCAAAAAACTGTCCTTTGTCTCTCTGACCAAATTAGTATAGGCCTCAAAGTATGTTTCTTAAACATCCAAGAAGGTTAGTTCTACCAGTCTGGCCCTTTTAATTACTGTGTGTCATGTAGATAGGTCTTAGGCAAAGACCAATTATTCTCAGATAAACTTTACCTAGACATATATTTCTTGATCTGCTATGTATAATTTGTCAGTGGGTTGTAGGAGTAATATGGTTCCCTCTGGTTTTTAGAACTAGCTAGGCATTATTTGTCTCTCACATTGTGTCACCCCTCCATCATAGTTTTCCCACTTAAGGTGCCCCCGTTTCCCCCCTTTCTCCATTAATAACACCCTTCTCCTATGGTCCTACCTCTCTTGAGCTCCTTCTTTCCTTTATTCCCCTAGGTTCCCTGTATACCTTTCCCTCCCCCCTTCCCTTAAACTAACCCAATTTTTATCAGTATCTCCCTTATTAACACCTGTTTCCTATTGTTCTTCTCTTTCAGGTTCTTTCTTTTCCTTTACCTCCCTGTTTCCTTTCATTGCTGACACGAGGTACAAATGGAGAATACTGCATCCTCATTTCTCTGACTAAGGATGGCTCTTTTCTTTGAACAAGCCTGGAAGATAAGTTTCTATTAGAGAAGAGAAATTCATACTTGTTCTAAACAGTGCTTCGTGTGGTCAA
>NW_008328087.1:125568-126652 GCF_000622305.1 Nannospalax galili
TCTATTTTGTCAGATATTAGGATTGCTACGCCTGCTTTTTTCTTAGTGCCATTTGCTTGGTATATTTTTTTCCATCCTTTCACTTTGAGACAATGTCTGTCCTTGAAAGTGAGATGAGTTTCTTTCAGACAACAAAAAGATGGGTTTTGTTTCTTAATCTTTTCACCTACTCTGTGTGTTTTGATGGGGGAGTTCAGTCCATCAATATTTAAAGTTATTAATGAAAGATGAGTACTGAATCCTGTCATTTTTATTTCTGTTTACATTCTTGCTATAGTTGTACTTTTCCACAGTTATGTCTTCATTGACTTTTTTTCTGCAACCCCTTGGGTATGGTCATTCTTTCTTCAGCTCTTTGTATTGCTTCCAGAACTCTCTGAAGGGCTGGTTTTGTGGACATTAATTCCTTCAGCCTATTTACGTCATGGAAGATTTTTCCTTCCCCTTCATCTATAACAGACATGTTGGCTGGGTATAGTAATCTTGGTTAGCAGCTGTGGTCATTTAAAACTGGGAATGCTTTGGTCCAGGCTCTTCTGGCTTTCATAGTTTGCACTGACAAGTCAGCTGTAATCCTAATGGGTTTTCCTTTATATGTGACTTGTTGTTTCTCTTTTGTAGCCTTCAGTATTATCTCTTTGTTTTGTACATTTAGTGTTTTTACTATGATGTGCCATGGAGCGTTTCTTTTCTGGTCCTGTCTCTTTGCTGTTCTATATGCTTCTTGTATTTGTATGGACATGTCTTTCTTTAATTTTGGGAAATTTTCTTCCACAATTCTTTTGAAGATCTGGTCCATGCCATTGTCTTGGGATTCTTCTCCTTCTTGTATGCCTATGATTCGCAAGTTTGGTCTTTTTATGGTATCACTCAATTCCTGCATATTCCATTCTTGTGATTTCTTAAATTTTTCATAATCTTTGCTTGAGTGGTCCAGTTCATCCACTTTATCTTCCAATCTTGATACCCTGTTTTCCATTTCATTCATCCTATTGGTGAGGCTTTCTCCTGTCGTTTCTAATTGGCTTATGGAGTGTTTCACTTCGTTCTTTATTTCAGCCTGAGTATTCTTCAATATTTCTAG
>NW_008328087.1:127079-135176 GCF_000622305.1 Nannospalax galili
TTCCCACAGAGGCCCAAGTCAGGTGAGGATCAGATGCTCTCAGGCTTTCTCCTAAGGTCTAGATCCCTCCAGAAAAGATTTTGGCCTCAAGAATTTGGGAGTTGGACTGGCCTGGGACCAGGCCCAGGAAAGATGCTGGTCTAGGGCAGCTGGTGGCAGTGCCACCCAGAGATGCAAAGGAAGATGGGGGTGGGAAGAGGCCCCAAGGCCTCCTGGGAACCGCACTGAGGAGCTGGGTTGGTCTGTATACAAAGGATCAGGAAGAGGAAAGGTCAGCCCCTGCAGTCCAAGAATTTGGGAGTTGGACTGGCCTGGGACCAGGCCCAGGAAAGATGCTGGTCTAGGGCAGCTGGTGGCAGTGCCACCCAGAGATGCAAAGGAAGATGGGGGTGGGAAGAGGCCCCAAGGCCTCCTGGGAACCGCACTGAGGAGCTGGGTTGGTCTGTATACAAAGGATCAGGAAGAGGAAAGGTCAGCCCCTGCAGTCCAGGAAAGAAGCTGGTGGGTTCTGCAGGCCCAGGGAAGTAGAGAGAGGTGAGGGCGGGGCTAGGCCCAGAAGCAGTGCTCCTGGGACTGCAGAAGGAACTGAGTTGCTCTGGATGCAAAGGATCAGGGAGCAGTGGTGGTTTCCCAGGTATCTGGGGTGCCAAGAGAAAGAATGGGAAAGTACCCAGGTTAGGAGGAGAAACCGGCAAGGCGGGTGGTGAATGAGGCTGGGGGAGTCAAGGCACGGAGGGTGCACTCGACTTACCCTGGAGAGAGATGCCTGAGAGTGGGAGAGAGGCCTGTGGGTTGTGCAGGCCCAGGTAAGCAGAGGGAGGTGAGGGCCGCTGAGACAGTTTTATCTCTGAGCCTTTTCTTCTCTCTTCCCCCTAAGTGCATTAGGGAAATTATTTTTTGATTAGTTTTTCTATTTGACAATTTCATACATGTATATAATTTATTTTGATTGCTCTCTCCACCACACCCTCTCTTATCTTCCTCCCATCCCTATCAAACACCTCCCCTGGCCCTTATTCCAATCAGTTCCTTTCTCAGGTTCATGATGTTTGCTTTTGTTTTGTGAGCCCTTGGATTGGAGCCATCCATTGGAGCCTGGTGGGGTAATCAGTGGATCCACAACTGAAGAGAATGATTTTCCTTCTCCTTGAATCTATCAAGAGTAAATAGTTCAGCAATGAGTCAGGGCTCCCTGAGCTCCTCCTCCACCCATGCTCTACTGCTGATAGGCTAATTCTTCTACAGACTCAGTGCAGGCATCTGCAGCTGTTGAGAGTTTGTGATCACAGTGTCTGTGTCTTGCTCAGAAGATGGCATTTTGCAGTTCGTTTTGAAGAATTTTTTTTCTAATTTTTATTTTTTGAGTTAAAAAGACAGCATGTGACCTCAGTAATGTATTCGTTTATATGAATACTTTGACAACTTGTTAATACTTGTTATTAATATTAATGCTAACTCTGGTTATTTATGATGGGGTTGCAGACATTTCTAAAATTTCTCTTTGCATTTTCCTGTTGCTCTACATGAATTACTTTTATCTGAATACTGAAATATATGTAAAGAAAAAAGTGGCAGCAGGGTTGCTTTCATTCCCAGGAACTCATATTGACCTAGGCTACCTTGTCCTTGAAAAGAAAGTAAGCTAGTTTCTTAAGGGCGGCTCTGGGCAGCTTGGTGCCCTTGGCTTTCAAGCATTGAGCCTGATATACAACAGAAGTGCATATTCAATTGGCGTCATTTCTCTACAAATCCACAGGATTTGCACAGATGTGAAGACAACGGATCAACTTATTGAACTTGCACGTTTATTCTGGCCACAAATCTTAGTTCCTGATCTGCCCTCACTTTCCTCCCACAGTGGGTAAACCACAAGTATTGGGGAAAATTCACACTCTAAAAAGCAAAAACCAAACAAATTTACATCCTAGGCTAACTGATAAGTGAGATGTTTGGATTACTCCTCAACAGTTTTCAAAGACAATTTGATACTAGTGTGATTCCCCCATCTCTGTCCAAGTGGTTGAGGTGGGTTGCGTTTTATACCTTTTGAGTGTGTCTATATTGCTAATATTTGATTTGATCCTTGGGCCAAACTTGATGCCTAGGCAGCTGGCAGATGTGGCCCTCCAGAGTACTTATGGAAGATGTGAGTCTTTTCCACTACTTGGAGTTCAACATTCTGGAGAGTTTCCCACTTTAAGCACCCAAACTTTTTAACCTTGAAACATTTGAAAACATTTTTTTTTTCTAAAATAATGTACTTGCTTTGCTAAACTTTACTGCAGAGTGTCAGCATTTGAAAGTTCCTGGGAAAACCTTTATATCGATCATTCTACTGCCTTCTAGGCAGGATGGCCTCAGAGTCACCCACATACACAAACCTGCTTGCCCCAGGACTAAGTGGTCCCGTCGCATTTAAAGCTTTTCCCTCTGTTCTGCAGATTTTTTTCCCCTTTGCTTTTTTGTCTTTCTATCAGTAATCAGTCTGTTTATATCTAGCAGCCAAAATCCCTGCTACTAATCATATGTCACCTATGGTAGGAAGTCAGAAAACTAGGCTTATTCTAGATATGCAAATGAGGAAAACACAGACTTCTTGAGAAGTCCTAAGGGACTTTTCTTTGAGTAAAGACGGAGATGACTGGGTCATTCCTTTAACTCAGTCACAAGCCTTTTGAGATTTTCTTCCTAATTGCCACATTTATTTATTTATTTATTTATTTATTTATTTATTTGCATGCACATGTGCCACAGCACACATGTGAAGATCAGAGGACAACTTGGTAGGAATATTTATTTATTTATTTATTTATTTTTGTCTGAGACAGGGTTTCCCTGTATCCCCAGCTGGCCTTGAACTCACAGAGAGATCTGCCTGCCTCTGCCTCCCGAGTGCTGGGATTAATGCTATACCAGTGGCACTTTACAGATGAAAGAATGGATGACAATGAGAGGCGATGACTTGGCTAAGGGCACATGGCGAGTGAGTGAGACATAAAGCACTAAAGCAGGAAAGTGTTCCTCAATTTAATAGTTCCATGAGGTTAGGCCCTGGTGAGATCAGGGGGGGCTCCCTAGCATCCCTCCTGGATTTTTTTTTTTCCAGCAGCATGGACCAGATGTAGATCCTTGTTTCTCTTGGAGGCTTAACAATGCACCAGGATCCCTTCTGCTGCTTAATCAGGGCCCTGTATCATCAGGAATCAGAGTTTGCAAAATAGCTCTGTTTACATCCAGAGTGCTGGTTTATCACAGCTGGGTCCTGCAGGGGTTGTTCAAGTTTATCTTCTTTAGCGAGAGATGTGCTGAGAGCTGCACAATTCTGACCCAGATGGAAATCAGCTGCAAAACACCTAGTTCTGAACACCACACCACACACACACACACACACACACACACACACACACACAAACACAGATGACCTAACCCAACTGCTACTCAGTGACACATTCTGTCCCCTAGAGACTAACTCCTTAGAGTGCTGAGACATGGGTCAAGGCAAGCTGAGCAAAGACCCCATGGGACTCTGAACTGAGGTAGGACTGCTTCCCTGAGCTGGCTGCCTGTCTCCTGTGTGGTATACCTCATTTTCACATCTTTCCCTGAAGGAAGATGGCTGGACAAAGAAGTGAGTGGGCATCAGGCTACAGAACTGGCTAGGAACAAGTCTTGGGCTACTACCGATTTTATATAAATCCTGAGTTATTCTATGCAGGGAACGAAGCCTTTGGGAAAATGGTGGAAAAATGATCTTTCTCTTTTGGAAATTCTACAGAAGGCTAACCAAAGGCTCCACTCTCTCCTCCCCCATGGCTCTGAGCTGCCAACCGTTGGTTCAAGCTATCATGTCCAAACTATCATTCGGGACCCTGAGGATCTGGCCACGCCTTGGCTTCCCTTCCCAGCTGGGAGGCACTCTCTCTTGCCCTCAGCCTTCCTAGGCTTTCATCTGTCCTAATGCACTTATCACTTTCAACCACATACAAAACTTATTTTTATGAGTCATATCTTTCCCACTGTTCTAATCTGTGTGTTCCTTGAGGGCAGGGCCCCTGCTTATCTTTCTACACCGAGGCCTTAATATGTATACTTTGTGGGATGCTCAATAAAATTTGTTGAAGTAAACCAGGAACATACCCACAGAGCTGTGTTCATCCTTGAGAGACTCAGCCTGGTATTCAAATCCCCCACTGCACTCATGAACAGGAAGAACATCTCCACTCTAACCTACCCAGAGAGCATAACAGACCTCACCATCATGCACCCTAGCTCCTCCACGAGAGAAGGAGACTGAAACCCAGGACTGGACAATGGGCAGTGGATATGGTTAGCTTCATTTATAGCTGAGGTTCTAACAGGAGCTACTTTCCTAAAGTTAGATAGGTAGAAGGTGGGGAGGCTGGGATTTAAACCAAGCTCTGCCTGACACAGAAGCCCGTTTTTCCTGTGAAGGAGCTCACGGCCTCAGCCCTTGAAGATCCAGCTGCCTTGTTGGTTTCCCAGAAAAGGGCTCTGGCTGGCCCAGTCTGGGAGGATCTAGGCACAGAGACAGGCAGCTGGCTATAGTCCATTAGCAGCTCTGTGGCTGGAGAAGCTGTTTATGAACTCTGCTTCTCTGAGTCCTGGCAGCCCGACTACCCTAGCTGGGAATTTTCACAGAAGACCCATCAGGCAGGCACCCGAACGTCCACAGAGAGCTTATGTATACAGAGCATGGTGTTCTCCAGTGAGGACTTTGTGTTGGCTATGCTGCTAATGGCAAGGGAAGTGGAGGCCTCTGGCCTTCTCTGCCAGTTGGGCTCTGCTCCAAGAGGGTAAGGGAGGAGCAGGGAGCTTGGGCCAAGCAAAGCCCAAGTGGAAACACAGGAGAGCTTTGACCTGGGCTGTATCCAGGACAGGGTATAAGGAACTCCTTGAGGGCTTGAACTGGGTTTTGTGTCACAAGACGCCAGAAGACAGTAGAAAACTCAGGCTGGTAGATGGCTTAGAGCCCAGTGTTGCCTGTGACTGCTTGGGAGGCCCTGGGTGATAGTTCCCCCTATTCTTAGCCTTAGTTTATCTCTTGTACAAAGGGGATTACAACAGTGTCTTTGTGGGTGTGAAGACCTGGAGACACAGGGTATGCTGGGCATGTAGTTGTCAATAAATAGCAGAGGCCCTATGAAGCTTTGTAAGTATCCCCTCAGTTCTCAGATTTATGAACTAATAAAAAAGTCAGGGCTGCACAGAACACCCATGCCATGGTGTCAAATGACTAAAAAAAGGAAACAAAATCATCACAAGCAGACCCACATTTAGAGGAACTCTGGTTCAAAAGCAGATGGATGTAAGACAGTCTGTTTCTAGTTAGGAAACAGCCAACAGAAACACTGTAGAGAGTCACTGCTACATAAATGTTCTCAGCTTTGTGTGTGTGTGTGTGTGTGTGTGTGTGTGTGTGTAGCGTATGATAAATGTATATGTGATGTATATGGTGTACGTGTGTCATATGTGTGTAGCATATGTATATATAGTGTCTCTTTGCTTGATGTGTCTATAAAGACACTTTGTCACAGTGCTTACAGTGAAGGAAGGAAACATAAATGATTGATCCTGGGGCTGGAGAGATAGCTCAGCAGTTAAGAGCACAGGCTGTTCTTGCAGAGAACCTGGGTTCGATTCCCAATACCCACATGGCAGCTATCAACCATCTGTAACTCCAGTTCCAGGGGATCCAACACCCTCTTCTGACTGCTGTGGGCACTATATGACACGGATGCACTTACATACATGCACGCAATACATTCATACACATAAAAATAATAAATAAAATATTTAAAAAATAAAAGATTAATTCTTTAGTATATGCATATTGTTTTCTGTAATTCCCCCAATGGTGTGTAGACAAGCAAAGTGAGGCTCAGAGAGGTCACTTGTTTTCTGTTCAACCTCATTTTCTGGCAGAGGCGACCTTGGGCCTAGAGGACCGGCTACAGCAAGCATTTCAAGCTTGACCCCAGAACGAAACTCCTGAATGCAAATAGAGTTAAATGGGGTTCGGGTTTGGTCCTGTGTCTGAGCTTCAGGAAGCTCTTCTAGTGTTGTGTCACGCCGTGTTCTTCTCTGGCTCCTAGACCTTCAACTTCCTGTACAGCTTGTTGCCACCCTGGTTTTATTTTTGTCAGCTCTTCCTCTAACCAGGCCTCACCCCAGTGAAGCAGGCTCATTGGAGGAAGAAGGCCAGTCTCTGGGCAGAGGCAGAGCATTCAATACTGCCAAGGCCCAGGCCAAGTGGGTGTGTCAACTTGATCATAATGCCTGGGATCCAGTGTGGCTGGGGGCCCCAGAGAACTCCAGCTTCCTGCCATTCCTGGGGTTGGGGGGTGGGGGTGGGGGTGGATTACAGAGGTATTCCAGTTCCCCTCCTAGCCTGCTTACAGCAAAGTAAGGCTTCAGCTGCCAGTGCTGAAGGCTGCTTGCTGGGGTTTATTCTTCTGAACAGCTTCATGCAGGCCTGGCAAATGACAGGCATCTGCTGGGCCAAACCGGGAAGTGAAACTCCAGTGACGGCCTCAGATAGACTCTTGTACAGAATACAGAAAATTTATTAGTTCCTTTATTCTTTCACCAAAGTTTATTGGCTAGCATCTGTATCATGCCTGATGACGGGCCAAAGTTTGGCCTCTCAGAAACCCATAATTCCAGTGGGGAAATTGATGTGAAAACAAAAAGCTGAGCCTGGAGGCCAGCATGAGGACAGATAGGCCGATAATGGGGGGGTGATAGAGGAGGAAACTCTCCACTCTGCCTAGCCTGGGGAAAAAATCTGAAGGATCAGCCAGGATTCAAGAGTGAAAGATATCAATAGCAATCAAGTATTAATATTTGCTAAGTAGGTACAAAATGTCACGCATTTTGGTAAGAACTTTACAAATATTACTTCATTTAATTCGATAATTACCCCTGCTTTACAGGAGAGGAAACTGAGGGTCGGAGAGTGTGGTGCAACTTGCTCAAAACAAGTACTTTATTTGTTGAGCAAAGTTCATCTGGGAAGTAACCTGTTTAGATTTCATGAGGCATGAAGGAGCAAAGAGATGATAAGATAGATCTGTTTTTAAAAGATTTCTTAAAAGAGGTTAGAAGGCTGCACCCCGCCCCACCTGCTTGAACACATGGTCTGCCTTGGATACAAGGTCACATAAACTGCCACAATGGTGGCTGGGAAGAAGCTCTCCATAGAACAAGTTCCAACTTATTTCTGGGCCTGCTCCCTCTAGCCCTGGGGATTCTACTTTTTAAGAGGTCTTCCACATGTTCTCTGCCTGCAGAAACTTTATAGAGCTTCTCTTGCTTAGGATTCAGAAAGCATACATCGTCTTAATGCCTCACCTGAGGCAACATCCCCCGGATGGTGCAAGAGCTGGAGACATTTCACAGGTAATACTTAAAAGTATTCCCAGGCCTCTAGTACAACCTGGGAAAGCCAATGTGGGGGCTGTTACTGACTCAAACAGCTTTGAAAGGGAGCTAGAGTCAGCACTCCTTTCCACTGACATGGGATTCTCCCAGAAGGTAACAATATCCTTGGGAATAACCAGTCCTTTGAAAAGTAGCATTTGCTCCTTAAGGACACTTGATCATGTTTGGTAAAACTTTGATTTCAAAGAGGTTGTATAGTTTCCAAAAAGCCAGCTCCATCAATTTCCATGGTCACCAGTCTTTAGGTTTGCCTAAGTTTATAGAGTTCACTGCACATACTCACCACCATGGATAAAACTAACAGAGCTTTACAGTGTTGGCTCCATTTGGTTCTAGTGACTTCAGTTGTCTTATATCTCTAAAGGATTCTTTAAAAAAAGATTTATTGTAATTTTTAAAATTGTGTGTGTGTGTGTGTGTGTGTGTGTGTGTGTTGCTTGCAGAGGCCAGGCAAAGGCATTGGATACCTTGGAGCTGGAATTACAGGTGTAGTGTCCATAGAGGCCAGAAGATGGTGTTAGATCTCCTGGAACTGGAGTTACAGACAATTGTTAGCTGCATGTGGATGCTGGGAACCGAACCCAGGTGCTCTGCAAGAGCAGCCAGTGCTCTTAACCACTGAACCATCTCTCCAGC
>NW_008328087.1:135196-137224 GCF_000622305.1 Nannospalax galili
ACATGTAAGTATAGGTACCCTTGGAGACAAGAAGCCTCATTCCCCCTGGAGCTGGAGTTACAAGCGGTTGTGAGTCACCTGATGTGGGTGCTGGGAAATGAACTCATGTCCTCTGCATGAGCACTCTTAAGTACTGAGCCATCTCTTCAGCCTTTCTAAAGGAGTCTTAAGAGAAGGCAGCTTATAAGATGCCATTCAGGCTCCAAGATGTAAATATACATGTAATCATGGACAAGGAGAATCTTATTTCATTAGCCAACTTGAAGATCATATTGAGGGCCTGGAGAGATGGCTCAGCAGTTAACAGTATGGGTTGTGTTGCTCTCTCAGAGGACCCTAGTTCATTCAGTTCCTAGCACAGAAGTGGTGCAGCTCATAGCTGCCTATAACTCCAGCTCTATGGGATCCAATGTCCTCCTCTGGCTTCCATGGACACTACCCAGACACAGACACACATTCATACACATAACTAAAAATAAAATTTAAAAACACAAAATCATATCGATCAGAGACTCAGAAAGAACTTGGGAGGACTTTTAAATTTTACAACATCAGAATCTAAGCTCATACATTTAATAAGTCTCAGAACTAGAAGCCACATCAAATCCCATTCTACTGAACCCGTTTCCCAATCAATGTGTAGTCTACAAGATATTAATAGGTGCTTTGTACAAAAGAGTGCCACAGTCAAGAAAGTTCACTGAACACTGGGCTAAAGAAAAATCATATGGGTTGACTTATAACATGCTTTCCTAAGCCTCCTGACATCTTCATATGGAAGCACATCCATAGAACATATTTCAAGAGGAATCAAATGATGCTTCCTCTCTTGAATAACCTCAAGAATTTTTAATGATAAATTCATGGGCGATGGGCTATGGCTTTAGGATTTGGAGATTCAGCTTGTATTTCTGGCATAAAACATCAACATAGTGGAGGGTAGCTGCCACTTGAGTGACTACTGGGATGTCCCAAGATGGCATTCTTATCTCTTTTTTAGAATCACTGCTCCCCTAAAAATATTAATATTCTTACAGTGGTTAAAGATACTTTGTGGTGACATAAAAAAGAAAACACAGCTTTCACCTCAAAGGGAATAAAAGATAGTTTATTCTGGAACCAAATATGGGTGGCCACAACCTGTTAACTCAGATTTAAGTTACTCCAAATACCATGTTCCAATGTGGTAACAGCTTCATGAAGTTTTTATAGTAACAGACAAAGAAAGCCACAAATCAAAACACTTTTCAAGCCCATTGGTGAGTATTGCAGGTAAACAGGTTACAGGCAAGTAGGGAAACCACTACTTTTGGCCTTCCATGTTATCTGATGATATTCATAGCTTTGTGTTGTTGGCAGCTAGGGGTTTGTTCCTGCATTCTAAAAAGATTGACCTAACAGTCACTAGGATGTTAGAGCACTCAGGGGAGGTGGATAATAAATTACTCTTTAAGAGGCTAACATAGCCCAAGACAATTTGTCTTTAGACTTGCAACATTCCAACCTCTCTACAGTCATTTAGATTCTAATCAGCTAATCAGCTTGTAAATGTTCATTGCATGGGACAACTTCTTTTTTTTCTGGGAAAGTCAGTTAACATTTAATTCTGTACCTGGTTTGACCTCCAGAAGAAAAGAAAGTTTGATGGCATATCCTGATAGACTATTCACTCCAAACATGGACCCAAATGTGTAATAGCACTCTTTTCTAAAAATTTCTAAAACTTAATGTTTTGTTGACATGATTCTTTTTGGTGTCTTATAAAAAATGTTATGAACCTGCTGTGACATCAAATGCATATTCATTCATAATAAAGCTTACATAAAATTTTAGGATGTTTTTGCATCCTTTGAAGTCCATCAATAAATCATTGGCCTAGTTCTTGCCCTCAGAGAGAACTATCAAAAACATCTCTCTCTCTCTCTCTCTCTGTCTCTGTCTCTCTGTCTCTGTCTCTCTGTATCTGTCTCTGTCTCTCTCTCTCTCTCTCTCTCTCTCTCTCTCTCTCTCTCCTGCTGCGCCTTTTCC
>NW_008328087.1:137477-187358 GCF_000622305.1 Nannospalax galili
TCTCTGTCTCTCTGTCTCTGTCTCTCTGTCTCTGTCTCTCTGTCTCTTTCTCTCTCTCTCTCTCTCTCTCTCTCTCTCTCTCTCTCTCTCCTGAATGGTGAGACTGTTGTCCCCTCAGCAGGTGTTTTTTCTTTACAGTCTTTGTCTTGCAGGGTGGCTCACTGCCTGCCACATTCTGGTTAGATAACAGTTTTCTCAATTGTGCTGAAGAGTTAC
The DNA here is from genome assembly GCF_000622305.1 of Nannospalax galili. Classification (NCBI taxonomy): domain Eukaryota; kingdom Metazoa; phylum Chordata; class Mammalia; order Rodentia; family Spalacidae; genus Nannospalax; species Nannospalax galili. The sequence goes on from NW_008328087.1 coordinate 137,694, forward strand.
CAGTCATGCTCAGTAGTAGAATTTGGGAATTTCCTGGCGCTGTGGTTTAAAAATTCCAGGCTTGGTTTTCCTTCCCTGGAAGTGGTCCCCTATCTTTTTGGAAAGAAGAAAAAGCATTGTGTGTGTGGGGAGGAGGGGGTTAAGGGGTGGGGAGGGGGGCACAGAAGGACAAGGCATAGGCAGAGAATCACGTGGGAAAACACAGGCAGCTGCAGGTAGTGTGATCAGGTAGTGTGAATCTTTCTGTACCTTGCTTGGAACCAGACTGCTTCCTTTCTTTTGGGCCTTAGTTTAGGTTGTAATCTGGGCAAATTGACTTCACTAGGTCATCTCCCAAGCCCTTCCACTGTTTCTGATCTTCCATGGGGTTGACTTCATTTCTATTACAAACATTTAATAACATAAACCAATCTCTAAGGGCTGGGAGATTGCTCAGTCAGGAAAGAGCTTGCTTAGTTAGCAAAAGAACTTGAGTTGTAACCCTAGCATCCTAATAAAAGCTGGGCATGGTGGTGGGGGCTTGTTGTCCCAGCACTGGGGAGGTGAAGACAGGGGGACACCTGGGGCTCGCTGGCAGTGTAGCCAACTGGTGAGTTCTAGGTCAGTGAAAAACTTTGTCTTAAAGGAGATAGAAAGTGTTCCTGGGGAAGACATCTGAGGTCCTCCATCCTCCACAGACGTGCGCGCCCCACGCACGCACACACACACACACACACACACACACACACACACACACGCATTAAAAAAATCTCTCTCTTGGCTTTCTTTATTCTCTTATTTGCTCTACTTTTTGTTGTTGTTGTTTAAGATATACATCTGATTCCAGAACTTCTTTTTCTTTGTGCGTCATGCTTTACCCAGCAATTTCCTCCTTTCCAGTCTTCTCTGTATTTCCTTCAAGTGCTGGTCCCCTAAATGACAACTCCAGATCATTCATTACACCTATTTTCCACTGGGAAAAATCCCTTATTTCTATTTCAGGCTCCCTAAGCAGTAGCCTTGTGCTTGGTGTTTGGGAGCCAAGCAGAAGTTGTGTGGACACAGAGGGAAAGAGAGCATAATAATGGCAGCTATGTGCACTCAGCACTTATTAGAGAAGAGAGGGTTAAATCTAAGACATGTGAAGCTCAGCCAAGGACCCAGAGTTCCAGAAGAACGCAAATAAAGCCCCCAGAGATGCAATAGGAGGAACACAACTCCGCATAATTAAATGCAGGGTGGAGCAGTTAAAGTAAGCACTTAGAAAGCAAGGGGTTGGATGACCCATGATTACAAAAGCCCAAGGAGTTGGAGTTTATACAGGCTTAGAAGTCAGGCCAGGTGGAGATGTGGTAAAAATTTATGGTTCTTATGTATGTGGCTGGGGGAGGGGGAGTATCTTTTTGGAGTTCCTCAACCCTAATTGAGCTTGTCTCAATTTTTAAGGTACTAGGAGAGATTTGGTAAGATAAAACTCACAAAAGACAAACGTACCATGAAAGACCCTGCCCCTTGAATTGGGAAAATAAAACCTTATTAGTGTTTCACTCTTTCTTGGTACACACAGTCTTAATCTACCTCATCTACTTATCTGTGCTCTGCTTCTGATTATGTGTGCTCTTGATTCCAAGATTCTTGAAAATGCCCATGAACAGTTTCTTAATATTATGCAAATCCCTTCTACCCCTCCTCCATTCCTCTTTATTTCCGGAGCTTTAGAATGGGTTTATCTGATAGAAGGCGGCATTGGGGACTAGATATATTTGACTTTCATTCAAATGATACAAGACTGAGTGATAGAAAGAATCTAGCCCAGTCTGGATGCCAGATGTCTGAATTCTTTCTGTCTATATGATTCCTTCATGAACAGGGCATAGGCACCTCAGTGCAACGTCTGGTTTTGATTCTAACTAGTGATGCGAGTTCGGACAACTCATTAAATTTTTCTGGATCCATTTCTCCACTTATCAAATGAAAGGTTTAACTAGGAAATTCCCAATTTGCTTTTAGCTTAAGTCCAACAATCACCAGTGACCTGCTTAAGTTTCATTTCCTTCATGTTCAAAGCAGAGTCTTATGACTATCAAAGGAAAGTGGTGAAGGTGTATGCAGAAATGCTCAGGAAACCTAAACACAAACATGTTACCTTTACCACTACAACTCTTTTTGCAGCGTTCTTTTCAAGTCATGTTTGAAGTCTTTTGTCATTTGTACTAAAAGAGACATCGCTCCTATAGGATCCTACAACTGTGGCTTCCACAAAAGGAAGCAAGATGTAGGTACAGGTAAATGAAGCTGATGCAAATTAACAATAGTGTCTGCAAGTTCTTTGGAAGGTAGTGGATTAGATGTACCTTCACTTCCCAGTCTCATTCAACAGCATGAGCAGAGCTCCTAAGAATCAGAATTCTCAAATCTCAAAATGGGGCCTTGTCCAATGCATGAACAGGTTTTGGAGTTCCAAGGGCAGTAACAAGTAATTTTAGGTGCTTTTGCCTTTGATCTGTGCATTTTCAGGCAATTTACCCATATTAACTCACTATTACCACTCCAAATATGACACCAACGATCACCATTTCCTTTAAGAGAGTCTCACACCGTTGCCCAGGCTGGCTTGAACTCATGTGTGTAGGCCAGGCTGGCCTTGGACTCATGGCAATCCTTTTGTCCCAGTCTTCTAAGTGCTGGGGTTATAGGTGTGTGTGACTACCATATCTGGCTTCTAGCCATCAGTCTTTGGGATAGAGGGAAGTTATATTATCGAAGCTTTGTGTCCATAGGAAGCCCCTAGGTTGGGAATGACAGTGCTTTTTCCCACACCTTATTGAATCCTCTTCAGACTTTAGTGGCAAACTCTGTCATCTCTTATGTTTCATTCCCAGGACTCCTGTGGGGCTACCTAAGTATCTAAGTACCTTGCACAGCATCTAAGAGTGTCAGAACTTGAATGGCTCCCTAAAGACCCCTTGAAGTAGGCAGCTCTTTCTTTTATAGTCCAGAATATTGTAGCATTCACTTGCTCTAGACAAGAGAAGTGAAATGCCCAAAGTAACACTGGAATAAAGCCAATGACGTAAAAGGCAAAATTTAGAAACTCTCTTACCCTTGTTTCTACCAATTTTAACAAGCCAAACACACTATATGTATCTTCAAAAATAATATTTTATTATTTATGTTTATGATTTTTTTTTGTCTTTTCTTTGTGACAGGGTCTCCCTGTAGCCCCAGCTGTCCTGGAGCTCACTTATGTAGACCAGGCTGGCCTTGAACTCACAGAGATCTGCTTGCCTCTGCCTCCCAAGTGCTGGGATTAAAGGGCACATCACTGGGAGTGGGCTTAAGAGTTCTTAAGTCTGGCCAGATCTTGAGATGCTCTCTTGCCTCCTGTGCCTGCTTAACGATGTGAGCGCTCTGCTTTCTACTCACGTTCCAGCTACCTCCTGCCACTATGCCACCCCGCCATGTTGGACTATAATTTCCCTGGAACTGTAAGATCAAATACATTCTTCCTTCTATAAGTTGCTTTGGGTCAGTGTTTCTATCACAACAACAGAAAAGTAGCTAACATACTCTGTCCCTGCCTTATTTTTTTAAATACTTATTTTTATTTTAATGTTTGTGTGAGTATGTTGCCTGCATGTATGTAAGTGCATCCGTGTAGTTCAGTGCCCACAGAGGTCAGAAGAGGGCGTTGGATCCCCTGGAACTGGAGTTGTTAGCCACCATGTGGGGGCTGGGATTCAAATCTGGGTCCTCTGCAAGAGCAGCCTGTGCTCTTAACCTCTGAGCCATCTCCAGCCCCACCTATTCTATGTATCTTAACAGTGCTTAAACCTGAAACTTATTGGGAAAATGAGAAATATAATGTCTATACAACCACACAGCAACGTTCTGCTGCTACCATTTCTGAATAGGTGCCTTGTCCTAGATAATTGTTATGGTCTTCTACTTTCTTAGCTCCTGGGATGAGTCATTTTAAAGGAAATGGAAGCTGTAGTTCTATTATTACAGATGAGAATAAGAGGAAGGGCTCTCTTATCCAACGGTCAAATTAATGTTAAGCCTATAGGCACAGGCTTTAAGTAGCAAAATATCTGAGAATTTTTAATGTGAGACGAAAATATACATTGTGGTCCAGAAGCCTGGGAAGTTATAGGCTTCTGGTATTAGCTACCCTAAAGTAGAATAATGCTTTTTGCCAAGAACACAGCTGAACTAATTAGGTGTTTTTCATGGAATAGGCAAACAATAAATATTTGTGGGTTGATTTGTTTGGCAAGAATTCTTGGTACTTGGGTACTTTCCTATATCCAGTTTATTCTTTAATTTTTTATTCTTTAAAAATGCCTGGTCTACATAGTGAGTTCCAGGACAGCTGGGGCTATAGGGACACCCTGTCTCAAAAAGACCAAAAAAAAAAAAAATTTAGCTACAAAGATGATCATTGGGGTTCAGTATGGCTAGAACGCTGGTGAAAGTGGCTGTTGTGTTCCCAAGCTGAACTCTTGCAACATATTCTGGGATATCTTGATGAAAAAAGTTGTGTTCAAACAAATAGGGAGATGTTAAGTCTTTTACTCAGACTGGCCACCCAATGTATTAAGAGTTAGGGGTAAAGGAAGTCTTGCCTTTGTTGAAACAAGTTCTTTCCAAAGAGATCTGACCATGGTATAGTTTCTCCCCCACTTTTTTTGCATTACAATCTGCAAAATTCATGCTCTTCTGAAAATAACTTTCTGAATTTTATTGGTGCCAAAATAGAAATCCTATGGAGGGCTGGGGTTGTTAAAGGGAGAGGAGTAGGGCGGTTGGGACTAGAAGCCCTTTTCCTGTCTTTCCCAAATTGGCCAACTACATCCTAAGGTTGGTCTTAGGATTCCAGATATTATGGGTAAGGGTTGAGATGGTGAGCAAAAAGGATGTGAATATTTTACTACCCATTCAGTCCCTTTAGGGTGTAATTTGTTAAACAGACATTGTTTTAGAGATCTTACATGCTCTTTTAGAGATGGTAATAATATTCTATTCTTATTTCATAGATTTTGAGATATTTGCCCAACAATGCCTAGATATGCCATCAGTGCTTAATAATTGTACTGAGTCAGTACAAGTCTAAGGCTGGTGGTACAGTGGGAGAAGGAAAGGATCAAGAGCTAAACAAAATCAAGTGAGAGAAGGATGGAGAGAGGAATGGGTAAAAACTGAGCCAACAGTCATAGATCAGGGGAGAGAGGAGGAGAGAGGAGACAGCTGTGGATGATGGAAAAAGTAACAAAACTGAGTGGCCTAGAAGCTCTGATTTTGAAAAGTGAACCTAACACATGAGGCTAATTCAGATGCTGAGCATGCCAGGAGGTCCCTGACCACCAACTGCTTTGTGAACTCATACTACAGTATACTTATTGCATGAGTACAATAAATGCACAAGGCATCTTCTTAAGCACACAATATAGAGGATGAATGAGACACAGATCTTGTTTTCAACATCACATTCTCAGGGGAAAAAAGCCAAGACAGGCTCAGATAAAATAATGCCAGGTAGATGTGCTCCATTCCTTCAGAGGTGCAACAGGCCAAACTCTGAGGAACCAGGTGACAGAAAACAGATCATATTGTCATGAGGCATGATAAAGACTGAAGAAGGCCAAGAGACATGGCATTTCAAGATATGAAAAAGACCTGGCAAGAGAGAAAGACGCACGTGGTACAGAGTTGTCCAAGTGGGTTCCAGCAAAGGAGGGATGCATGGACCTGGAAAGGTGTGGAGACTGGCCTCAAAGCCTTTAAGTCGCACCTTTAAGTGGGGTCGAGAATGTAGCTGAGGTGTGGGCACTGATGGGAGGCAGTGGGAAGCTTGTTGAAGGATTTTTGAGTATGTGCACACAGAGAAGTAATAGAATTAGTTAATAACACTGGGCAGGAGGAGGCTGGGGAGAAAGGGCTAAGTCTGGGGAGGGTGGTTGCTGATGGATGAGGAAGCAGTTCAATTTCGTAAAGACCAAGGAAACATTCCGGTATTGCTTTTAGACTGTATGTAAATCCGGCAGGAGAAATTGGGTGAGTCCTTTTCTGAGAAGATAGGGTCATCATAATGTACTGCTAGTTTAGCTCAGAAGATAGCGACCTAGAAAGAACAGGAATAGATGAGCCATAGAGAGCGCTACCAAAAGGAAAAGTCACAGAAAGAAGCCACAGGAGGCCGAGTCAAAACAGAAACTATAGCCCTGCAGGAGCACTCCAGCTTCCGCATAATGCACAATGTGTGAATCCCAGTGGCCTGCCTGATTAGCAAAAGGGCTTTAGTTTTTAAATCTGTGAAATGGGAACAAAGGGCTTAGGCTAAAACTCCTTAGCACATGGACACATGATAGACGTGGACACCTGATAGGCGCCAAGGCGTCAGCAAGGGCCAGCGGGAGAAGGAACTGAAGAGGCTTGTTGCTTTTCCTACAGGTCCAGAAATGGAGGGGCCTTCGAGGACATCTAAAGTCTTTGCGATAGCTCGGTCTGCTCAACGCCCCGTGAAGGGCAAGGCTGGGACAGGCCACTGTAGCCTTAACTCAGTTCTCACCCCCGCGAAGCCCTTTCCGCCGCGTTTACACCCCCGACACCTCCCAGCTGGCCCCACCCCGGCTTCCCGCCCCTCCGACTCCCGCCGCCGCGCTCACCCTGCAGCGCATGCGGCCTCTGCGCCCCTGCGCCCCGCCCCAATTTTCCACGTTTCACTTCCCTCTCTCGCGGCCTCGGCTGCAGCTTCGCTGCCACGATTGGCCAGCCGACCTCCTTGTCTCGGCCAATGAACGCCACCCTGTCGCCCCCGTGTTACTGGGTAGAACAAAACAAAAACAAACAGAGCGAGAGAGGCCACAGACGCTCCGAGGCGGCCGCAAAAGCTGAGGAGCGGGGTCTGGAACGAAGCGGAGATCCTGGGGAGCGGCGGCGGAGGCCCGAGGGGGTCAGTACGGGTGGTGGGTGCGGTTCGCAGCTCCGGACGACGGCGTCCCGTTCCCCGGGGCCCCGCGGTCCTCGAGGGCCGCCGCACGTTGGGAAAGGGAGGGGGCGTGGAGGCTGCGGCGGCTGCGGCGGGGCGGCGGGGCTGCGGGCAGCGGGCTCTTCGAAGCCCGCAGGCCCGGCCCGGCCCGCCCAACTCCCGTGGCTGCGTGGAACCGACGCGGTTTCCCCGCCACGGCCCGGCCCGGGAGCTGCAGCGCGGGGCCCGGGGCCCGCCCCCTCCTCCGCGCCGCCCTCCCTGGCCTTGGGGTCCGCTCGGGGGACAGTCGGGGAGGTGTGTCGGCGAGACAGATCCGGTGAGGACGCCTGCGCCTGTCCGGCCCTGCTCCCAACAGGCCCCCTGCGCCGCGACCCCCCCCAGCTGGCTCAGAGCTCGGCCTGGTCTCCTCGGCCTGGTGGCTTCGGCTGGTCACCCCAGCCTGGTGGCCTCAGCTGATCACCCTTGTCTGGTCGCCTCAGCCTGGTCGCCCCGGCCCTGATCCTTGGGCCTGCCCACCGGGCCAGCTTCGCCCTGCTGCTTCTCTGGAACGGGGTCTCCCTCCACCTTTTAAAAGTAGAATTTAACCCAGAGAAAACAAAGACAGGAAGGGAGCCCCCTTCCTGTGAAACGTCTATTGGGTACTGTAAAGCACACCGCGAGTGTGTGTGTGTGTGTGTGTGTGTGTGTTTGCGCGCGCGCGTGCACGCATATGTGTGCTATAGTGTTTAGTTTTGTGAGCACGCTTGCCTGATCAGTAGCCTTAGTGTAATGCGCACAGTGGTGTGCACGTGTGTGCATGAGCGCGTTTGCCTGCTCAACAGCCTCAATGTAATGCGCACAGTGGCTTGTGTATGTGTGTGTGCGTGTGCGCGCTTGCCTGCTCAGCCTCTGTAATGCTAATGCGCACAGTCTGGTGTGTGTGTGTGTGTGTGTGTGTGTGTGTGTGTATACACGCGCGCGCGAGCGTGCACTGCCTGCCTACAAGAGCCTCAAAACTGCAGACATAGGTCTCGCTTGTCTCCTGCATACCCTCCTGGGAACTGGCCCTGTAGCCAGTTTCCATCCACTCTGATTCAAAATGGAGCTGTGTGCTCAAGGGTGGGTGTGAGGGTCGGCCTACAGGTTGTTTTTAAACATAACAATTTCACACTTTCGCAGTTCTCATTGAGGTAACACTTAGGGAGAACCACCATTCCTTTTTAAAAAGGGACGTTAGCAGATATATTCTAAGTGGTATTTATACCCATATGGTTCCTGCATTATAGTTTGATTTTTAATATCTCAGTAGGCATCTTTGACTTATAATTTGCTTAGTTTTTCTATTGTAATTTTAAGGGAAAACTGTTAGGACTGCAAAAATAGATGATACTTGGTTATTTGCTATAGTGTTTAGTTTTGTGTTATTGTGATGAGAGTGCTTTTAGTTGATTGCAAGTAGCTAATGTGTGTGATTGCATCCCAGGAAAGAATTCAAGAAATTTTCTAGGTTAACATGGACTATGTTATGTATCTACTTGATTTACAAAAATGTTAGAGTAATTTATGAGATATTTAGTAAATACACTAGAGAACAGTTAATTTCAGCCTTAATTTTTCTAATTGTATGTGTAGTTTTCTCATTGAAAATGATTTTTTTATAGATTAGTGTGAAGAAAATGGAGTTTAGATTCTTTTTTTTTTTTTTTGCTTTGCCTTAAGTTTGAGGTAAGAATCTCAAGGATTGTTAAATTGGGGCGGAAAACTGCTCCAAAGAGTGAAAACATGGAATATTTCATTATCCCTTAAATCATTCACGTTGCTATCAAGAGTGACTGAGTTCCTGACTGCTTGCTCAGGCTGTCACTATCTAAAGATAGGACTTTTTGTTATAATTATTTAATAAAACATTCAGTAAATTATTTACAGTAGTCATGATCATTTTCTTTGATTGTTTTCTGTGTATTTCATTATTTTTTAGTGTTTGGAAAGCAGTATTTAAGAATTTGATATGAAAGCCTTATGTTTTATTAAACTTCTTTTTCCTTGACCCTACAAAGAATTTTCCTGTAGGATATTATAAACTCTTGTACTGGATTTGCAAGGTCTGAATTCTAGTTGTGGTTCTTCCACTGTGCTGTTGTTTCTCCTTGGACAGATATCTTCCCTCTCTGATTCTCTTTAATTGTATGCTAAGTGGAATACCTACCTGAGACTATCCTGTGAGGTACATGAAATAATGCATATAGATGCATATTTTGAATTATAAAGGGCTTTATAAGCATTATGATAATTTCTTTTCCTTTATTAGATAGCTGCTTCAGAAAATATCTCAAAGATTATATTTGCATGAAGAATAAAAAAAACTCATGTAACTTCAGTTGAAAATCACGACACATAGCTTTCCTATAACATATGTAATTTATGCACTGAAATGAAGCATGGCATTTTCAGCCATGGAAAATGCTAAATGAGTTTCCACACTATTTTTGGTCTTACTCTGTATGAATCTCCATATACAAATTTTAAAATTCATTTTTTTCCTAAAGTTTTGAGTTGTTTGGAATTATGATATTGGAAGTGATTGTTTCAAATGGTATGCCAGTTTATTGTGATTATAATTAGAGAATGACTGGTATCATTTTCCATTTCTCAAGCAATATGATAGCACCTTGGTATAGCTTGAAGAGTATATCATAACTTTAACATAAGGTGTTATTTTTGTTTCACAACAGCCTATAAATTTAAAAAGGTTAATGAGCAATAGTATATTTGTTGAAGAATTTAAAAGTTAGTTTTCAAAACAAAACAAAACAAAATCAGTCTTCCCTTTGAGTTCTAGGAAGCATCATATATCATTTTATTCCAAAGTGACATTGAACAGTCCAATTCTGAATGAGACTAGCATACTAATTAGTGCATTGATTCCAAATTCCACCTTTATATATGTTATGTGAAAATGCTTTTCTAGAATTAGAATTTTTACCAGTTTGCATTTTATATTGGCAATTCCACAGTTAGTGAAATTATTGTAAATGACTTAGATGAACCTCTGTTACTTAAACTGATTAAAAACACTTAAATATTTCTGAAGAGATTCTGAAATCTGTTACACCTTTTAGTAATATATTTAAAAATATCCATGAATACTATTTTTATAATCTTGTAAATAACATTGGATTTTTCTGAGTCTGCTAATTGTTTAAGAAGTATCAGTTTCATCAGAACCTTCCAGCAACAACAATTTTTAAGCCATTTTGAAACTGAGGTCTACAGTACTAAAATGTGTATGTTGTGGTAGTGGGGATCAAATATAGGGCTACTACTAAGCTATAGTACCTGCCTTTGTTTGTTTGCTTGTTTTCCTTGAGACATGGTCTCTGGGGTCAGGCCTATCCTGAACTCACTATGTAGCCCAGGTTGACTTTAAACTCCAGATTATTCTTACCTCTGCCTCCTGAATGCTCTGATTATAGATGTGTTTTACCATGCTTGACTTATATTTGTTTCCAAAATAAGTTAGTTTTTTTTTAAGAGTGAAAACCTCAGATTATAAAAATATATGGAAAATAAATTACAAGAATTTTATAATAAAAAAAGCTGCTTGGGGCTGGAGACATGGCTCAGTGGTTAAAAGCACTGACTGCTCTTGCAGAAGACCAGGTTCGATTCCTAGCACCCACATGGCGGCTATGAACTGTCCTTAACTCCAGTTCCAGGGGAATCTGATGCCCTCTTCTCACCTCCGTGGCATCGCATGACATGGTGCACTCACATACATGGAGGCAATACAAATGTATGTGTATGAATATACACATAAAATAAAATTCAATCTCAGTAGTTTCATAAGTATTTAGAGACATAGGTAATGAAGTGTCAGGTATTCTGCTTTCAGATTGGCTGTGGCTTGAAAGATAACACAGTTATGTCAGTCTTGATTCACTAAAACTGTTGTTTATATTTTAGACTAATTTTAAGTAATTGGTAGAGAACTGTCCAATATATGTGTCCCATATGTACCTGTAAGGTTATTAAAAATTTTGGTGTGGGCTGGAGAAGTACCTTGTTAAGAGTGGGTACTGATCTTCTGGAGGATGACCTGAGTTTGGTTCTCAACACTCACATCAGGCAGCTCACAACTGGCTGTAGGGCCAGCTCCAGGGGATCCAATGCACTCTTCTGGCCTCCACAGGCCACCCCCTGCACATTCATTATACACGTGCACGCACACACACACACACACACACACACACACACACACCCCAAATCTTTTGGTGTGTATCTATACATATGTATTTAATTTTAAATATATATTAAAAATAGATCTTTTAACCTCAAGTTTAAAAGTATGCATTGGCACATGATAAAATCTGGTGGGTTTTGTCTTAGTGTTTTTTCCCTCTTTGTCTCAGAGAAGCTTGTGGAGAAAATTGTAACTGTTAATTAGGTTATCTTCAAAAGTAAAACAAACTCTTAAAAATGGAATTATATGTTTTTCTTCCTATTGTGCTTAAGTGAGTTTACTTTAAATGTATCAGTTTAGAAGATGTTGAAACTTCTTTTCTTTTTAAAACCTAGATTCTAAAGGAAGACTTCCATTTGATAATTTGTTTAATCAGTGCAAGTGAAATTAAGGAAAAAAATGGATGTAGAAAATGAGCAGATACTGAATGTAAACCCCACTGGTAAGTAATCTCTTAAACTTTACAAGCAAACGTAAGGCCATTTCATATTTTATATGAAAACATGATAGTAAAGCTTTTAAAACGCCGTCTTATTGGCATATACCTTTAATCCTAGCACTTGGGAGGCAGAGGCAGGCAGATCTCTGTGAGTTCAAGGCTAGCCTGGTCTACATCGTGAGTTCTGTGCCAGCTGGGGCTACAGGGAGACCCTGTCTCAAAAAACAAAAAACAAAAAAAACCCCAAACCACCCCCCAAACCAAAAAAACCCAAAACAAAACAACAAACCCCACAAAAAACAAAAAACAAAACCATAAAAACAAGCCATCTTATTCGTACCATAGTATTTGTAAGATCAAATTCATGATTTTTTTTATTTTCATGTAAATTTATCACATATCTTTTTTGGCCAGCCCTGTTCCACATATTTTTATTTGCTACTGTTTGTAATAAAATATATGTAACAGAATGTGGAGGAATAGTTGAAACCAGTTATAAAGTTACCACATTCTGTACTTACTAAAAAAAAAAAAAAAGAATAGCAAAATGTTGAAAAGCGATTGATGTGAACATGGATTAAACTGATAAGGTCAAATTACAAAATAAATATAGAAGGAATGTTTACAACTGTAGACACAACACAGATTTGAAAGGTTGTTAAAAATAGAGAAAAGAAAGTGAAGTCTAGAAAACTGATAATGTTTAAATATAATACTTTAATACTTCAGAGGTCAGGTTAATACTGGGGACTAAATTTGTGGCTCACCTTAATGCTGGAATAATGAATGCAATATGTTTCATGTAAATATGTAATTTTTTTTCTCATTTATCCACTCTTGAATGAAAATTCCTGTCTAATGTGTCTGCCTCTGGCCTTCTGTGTCCTTCCTATTAATGTTCTCCTTGTCTTTACCTTTACTCTTGTGTTCATCTTCTCTGTCTTCTTAGCTGCCAACTGCTATATTCTAGCTTTGCATTTTCTGTAGTTGTAGTCATGAAGTACAAAATGTCATCTTGAATTCTGGCCACGATATGTAACTTTTCTATGAGGCATCCTTCTGTAAAATGAAAATAACTTTTTTTGGGGTCTTTTTGAGGCTGGGTCTCCCTGTAGTGGGGCTGGCCTGGAACTTATTATCTAGACCAGGCTGTCCTTGAACTCGTAGAGATCCACCTGCCTCTGCCTCCCGAGTCCTGGGATTAAAGGCAAGTGTGAAAATAACTTCTTTATAGACTTTTGTGATCCTTATAGGTCATGAATCTAAAGTGTCATGCATAGAACCTGTGTCTGCAATATACCAGATATTGGAGAACCTGGTATCTACTTGGTAACAGTAGTAACTGTAGTGATAGAGTAATAATTGTGCTAAGACTACAATTACTACTACTAGTTTAGTTGTGATGATGTGTCAAACACCTCCATAATGCTAGCTTCTTATCAGTCCAAAAACTTGCAAGGCATCATTTATTATTCTTTAATCCTGAATCTTCTGCTTAGGAGTTCTTAATTTTTATAAATGCCCACTTTATTACTACCTTTGCCCTTTTCACATTATCTTATGACTGAAATACTGCAACATTGTTATTAGCTGGTCATCCTTTGGAGAAGATAAAGTAGTTTGGGTGAAGTTTGGGGAGATAAATTGGACTTGGAGATGATGGTGTTTTTTAAATTTTATTTTTTTAAATTTTATATGTATGAGTGTATTGCCTGCACGTGTGTAAATGCACCTGTGTTATGCAATGCCTGAGGAGTTCAGAAGAGGGCGTTGGATCCCCTGGAACTAGAGTTATGGACACTTAACTGCCATGTGGGTACTGGGAATTGGACCTGGGTCCTCTGCAAGAGCAGCCAGTGCTCTTAACTGCTGAGCCATCTCTCTAGCTTGGAGATGATGGTTTTAAAAGCATGCCTTATTTTTAAGGTGTTCAGTTCAAGAATTATATATTTTGAGATAATGGGAAACTTTTCAGTTTTCAGCAAGGGCATATTTTAGAAAATCAGTATCTGCAGTTTGAAGAATGTTTTGAAGACTGAAGGCAGACTATGAGACTAATGAAATAATTTAACACTACTAAATGCTTTTGATTTTGATCACAGCATCTCTTAACATTTGTGCTTTTTTTGTCAAGAATTGTGAAAGATTGAATAGATCTCTACTTTCTAGAAGTTGATGAAAATTTTGAATTTCTTAAACTATCACAAAACATGGTAAAGTCATATACATAGACATGACACATCCTAGTCATAGTTGAGCATATTTAAAACCATTTAGGCGATTCAGCTGTGACTTAACCACAGTGATCAAAACTCTGGTGCAGTAGTAATTAATTCAGTAGCCTTTCTGACTTAAAAAGTTTTCAGAGCAAAGCTGAGTGTTTTCATGTGCTCTCCATAGACATTTCAGTATAAAGACATTATAGTATAAAGAATGTTTTGCTAGGTGCTGACAGTAAAAAAAGTACAGTCTACTCAGTCCCTTCTTTGAATCTGTGACGTAGTTGAAAAAGCAAGACCATTTACTAAAGAAGTAAAAAATTTCATGCCATGCTGGGTTAAATGAACAGTATTTGAGCATTTGAGCTATACAGTTGAGAAAATTTTCATGGAGTGAAATAAGGTGTGAGGTATATCTTAAAGTATTTTATTATTTTCATTTTATTTTATATTATATTATATGAGTGTATTTCATGCATGCATGTAAGTGCACCCGTGTTGTACAATGCCTGTAGAGGTCAGAAGAGGGCATCAGATCCTCTGGAATTGGAGTTATGGATGATTGTTAGCCACCATGTGGGGGCTGGGAATTGAACCTGGGTCCTCTGCAACAGCAGCCAGTGCTCTTAACTGCTGAGCCATCTCTCCAGGCCCAAGAATTTTTATAACTGAGAGATTAGTTATTAAATGACATTCTAAGCAAAGGATAACTCTAAATATCTTACTATAGTTTAGGGGATAATGTGTCACTCTTGTGTAGGTCAGAGACTTTTGAGAGGATAGGAAGTAGTTTGCATGAAGTTTGGGAGATAAATTGGACTTGGAGATGATGGTTTTAAAATATACCTTACTTTGAAGGCAGTCAGTGCAACAATTATGTATGATTTCATATTCGCCAAATGCTTTGTAGGCTTTTTTTTTTTTTGAGTTACTAATTTGTAACTCAGCAGGGACTGTTTGGGAAGTAATTTAAATACATTTTGAACCTTGGTTTCCTTATCTGTATAAATGGTATAATTAATTGCAGAACTTGTAGTATCCAGTATAAAGCCTAGTAAGTAATAGTAGGCGCTCTGTAAATTGTTTTATCTCCCATCTGTCAAGATTGTTTTACCATCTCCAGCTGCTTAATTCTTTTTGCTTACAAGTCTAACAGTTTTATGGTCTTCATACTACTACAGATTTTATTATTCAAACATGTGAGGTTTTCCAGAAAACCCTGTTAATTAAAATTCAATACCTTGACAGTGGGAAAAGTAATCCTATTTGTCATTTATTAGATTAAGCCATGGGAAATTGCCAATAGATGACTATTACTAACCTACAAAAATGTTAATTTCATGTGATTTGCAATAATCAAACTTAAGATTATACCTGGTATAACAGTGGATACTTGAAATACTTAGTATTGTTTCTTCATTTTTCCTTTTAAGATCCTGATAATTTAAGTGACTCTCTCTTTTCTGGTGATGAAGAAAATGCGGGTACTGAGGAAATAAAGAATGAAATAAATGGAAATTGGATTTCTGCATCATCTATTAATGAAGCTAGAATTAATGCAAAGGCAAAAAGACGACTACGGAAAAACTCTTCCCGGGACTCTGGTAGAGGCGATTCAGTCAGTGATAATGGAGGTGAAGCTGTCAGGAGTGGAGTAGTCGTGCCCACCAGTCCGAAAGGAAGGCTGCTTGATAGGCGCTCGAGATCTGGGAAAGGGCGGGGACTGCCAAAGAAAGGTTAGTCTGCACCATGTGCAAAGAGACAAAGGCAGAAAAAATAGTAATTTTTAGAGGAGTAGTAGTAGGTTTAACTCTAAAACGGACAGAAATCTAAACATTCATAAGGTTGTATGGTTTGTATATATGTTTATATAGTGAAACTGAGAACTGTCCCACTTTTTATGTTGATTGTTTTTTCCTTTGAGAAGACCCCCCCCCCGACAAAATATAGTATATACTGTTTTCACAGTTACAAATTGTGTACACACTTTGGAAGTAGTCAGAAATTTATCATAACTTATCTAATGAATCTAGTTATATCTATCAAAGAACAGTAAGTATAAATTTGGTAGCATTTTAGTATTTTTGTAGATCTGCATCTGAATTTTCTGCAGCTGTGCTTGAGTGCTAGAGTAGATGGTTTCACTGCTAGATCTCCATCCTAGAATGCTGATTAGCAGATGGTGGACACTTAAAATTGTTGGATAAAGTTGTCAGCTTCTGTCTGTAGTATGATTTTGTTAGTTGTTAGGATTTGGAGACTAGACTAGCTTTTGATCTGTGGGAACTTCAATTTACCGACTTAAGATTCTGATAATATGAATGGTTCTGGTGTTGAAAATGCTTGGAATGGGAGGGAAAAAAGTAAAATATGGAGTGGAATTTCAGTATCTTCCATTTACGAACCTAGAACTAATGCCAGCAAAAGATGATTATGGAAAAATGTTCTGTTGAGGGGGAAGAAAGAAAAAAAGTTACAAATATAAGAATATTCAGATAAACTATAGTGGTCTTTCAGAAATTTTATGAATAATTCTACAGTCATTTGGATCAGAATAAAATCTAGTTATCTGATTCTAACCTGCTGTGTTGGCAAGGATTATATTCCTGGTACAAAATAAAAACTTAGAAAAAAATGTTAGTGACATTGTCAGAGTTTTACAGACGGTCTTATTTTGGGGCTGGAGAGATGCCTGGTTCAGAGCACTGGCTGCTCTTGCAGAGGACCCAGGTTCAGTTCCCAGAACCCACATAAGTGGCTATAACCATCAGTTCCAAGGGAATCTGACATTCTTCTGATCTCTGTGGGCACTGCACAACGTAGGTGTTCTTAAATATATACAGGTTATGGTATACTCATATGCACAAAATAAAAATGATAAATGAAATATTGAAAATGAGAAACAGGTCTTATTTTGAGACTGGGCATGGTGGTGTATGCTTTTAATACCAGCACTTGGGAGGCAGAGACAGATGGATCTCTGAGATAAAGGCCAGCCTGGTCTACATAGTCTATTCCAGGCCAATTGGGGCTGTAGGGAGACCCTGCCTCAAAAAACCCCCACAACCATTAAAATTAAAAAACTTATTTTGAACATATTTGGCTTTACAAAAACATTTTTAGTAAGTTCATATGGAAAAGCAACTTGGAAAGTTGAAATTGTAATGTTTGGTTTGTTTTGAGAAGTAGGGAGAAACAGCTGTCGGTGCTGTGAATTCTTAAATAGCAATCTGTTATTAACACTGCTAACTGAAAATATAGTTTAATGTATACTTTATTACGAAGAATATTATTAGACTTTAAAGCATTTGATTGTGGCCACTGTGGTTCTTTTTTTTTTCAAATAGTATTCCCTTGTTGAGTTTTGTATGCCACATTTACTGTCCTAACATGCTTCTTTTCTTTCTTTTTCTGGTTCCAAGAAATGTCAAAACTTAGAGCTTAAGTAGTTATCACTTCCCATAAGGTCCTTTATATTATTTTTCAGATTAAAAAATATAAAAAATTTTTATTTACTAATTTTATGTGTATGAGTATGTTGCCTGCATGTATGTAAGTGTACCTATGTCGTGCAGTGCCTGCAGAGGTCAGAAGGGGGTGTTGGATCCCCTGGAACTGGAATTATAGATGGTTGTTAGCCACCATGTGGGTGCTGGGATTCAAACCCAGGTCTTCTGCAAGAGCAGCCAGGGTTCTTAACTGCTGAGTCCTCTCTCTAGCCCTTTAAAAAATATTTTGAAGGATTTGCCTTTTTAGTTTTTAACTATTTCTATTTGATGCTTTTGGAAATAGATTATAAAATACATATAATCTATTATTGAAAAAGTGATCTGAATAAAAAGGAATTTCAAGTATAATTCTCAATTCGAAAATAAGTAGCATAGAAGTTGGTTTTTTTTAGCTCTTAAATTTTCAGATTTGAAATTATTTCAGGTTTCAATTAAAATTTGTAAACTATCAACTTTGTGTTCTTTTCTCAATTCTAAACTTTTCAGGTGGTGCAGGAGGCAAGGGTGTCTGGGGTACACCAGGACAGGTCTATGATGTGGAGGAGGTGGATGTGAAAGATCCAAACTATGATGATGACCAGGTTATCAGTTATTTTTTATATATAATTAAAATGCTTGTAAACTTGTGATTTTTATTCCTGATTGTCAAGTGATATGTGCTTATGTTTATACTCCATAACTATCAAATCATGCATAGCATGTCTAGCAAAATCATATATACTCAGTACTTTCTGATTACTAGGTTAATTTTAGATTAGAGAAACTAGCTAATTGACAGTAATTGTATGAACAATCTTTACTTAATAATTGTATGAACAATTTTCACTTAATTTCTGGAGTCACAAGAAGGTCTTTTGACTTGCTTAGGATTAGTAATGGTGATTGACAAAGGGGACAAATGTCTCTGAGCATCGTAAGAGTTATAGGTTATTAGCTGGGGGTTGTGGTGCACCCCTTTATTCCCAGCACTTGGGAGGCAGAGGCAGACAGATCTCTGTGAGTTCAAGTCCAGCCTGGTCTACATAGTGAGTTCAGGTCAACTGGGGCTACAGGGATACCCTGTCTTAAAAAAGACAAAAATAAAAAATAGAGTTATAGGTATTAGGTTCCTTTATAGTATTATTGTTATTAATATGAGTACTATGATTATATTTTGTTTTGGGGACATGTGCATTTTTCTCTTGGTTAATGTTTAGAATATAAGTGTCTTAACTCATCATTATAGTGAAGTTTTAGATTTAATATAATGAACCTGCTGTCCATGTCTTTGCTCTTCAGCAGTGTCACTGTTTAATCAGAGACAATCTTATTTAATCCTATTTCTCTATTTAATCTTTTCTCTCTTTTGTTTTCTGGATTAATTTCAAGTAAATACTACCTCTTATGAAAAGTTTTTGTTTTAAATACTCTTTGTATACAATAGAAAATGGTGATGACAAATTAAAACAGGAAAATGTCAGTGTATACATTAGGATGTTTTTACTGTGCTTATTAGTATGAATATATTTACCTGTTTTAATAGTTGGACATGGAAATATTTCTAAGAGAATATGAAAGATGTTTAAAACAAATGGGATTCAAATATTGTGCAGTTTTCTAAATAGTGCAGTTTTCTAAATAGTACTCTTTGAAATATATGTTTTTAGACTATAGCCAGTTACAAGTTGCAAATAAATATTTCAGCTTTTTGGAGAGGAGCTGAATGGTTTTGTGATAGACATTTTAATCTTTTTGAAATTTCATTTGAAGAACAGTGCTTTTCCATAGTTTTTTTTTTTTTTTTTTTCTTTTTGAAATAGGGTCTCCCTGTATCCCCAACTGGCCTGGAACTCACTATGTAAACCAGGCTGGCCTTGAACTCACAGTGGCCTACCTGCCTCTGCCTCCCGAGTGCTGGGATTAAAGGCATGCACCACCACACCTGGCTCTTCCTTAGATTACAATATTGATCTTTTAAATACTTCTCTGATAATATTAACCATGAAAGCTTTGGTTCTTTCCTTTAAAAAATTAATGTATAAAATTAGTACATATTTAGGAAATACTTCATCTTGTTCTAAAGCAAGGTTTTAATGAAAATGACTATGGAAGGAACCCATCTTGAAGATTTTGGATTGAAGGATTGGTTTGGAGAAGGATATAAATGTTAACACAAGAGTTGAGATGGCTCAGTGTAAAGTGTTTGCTCTGCAAGCATGGGGACCAGAGATCAGATTCCTAGTACTCACTTAAAAGCCAAACATGGTGGTGTACTTCTGTAATTCCAGTGCTGAGGAATAGAGACAGGTGGATCCTATAAGCTTGCTGGCCAGTCAGTTTAGCTGAACAGGGAGCTCTGGATTCAATGAGAGATGGCTATCTCAAAAAATAAGGGGAAGGGCTAGGGAGATGGCTCAGTGGGTAAAAGCACTTTCTGTACAAGCCTGATTACCTGAGTTTGAGTCTCAAAACCCAGGTAACTCACATAAAAAGCCAGATACCAGGGTGTGCGTCTGGTATCCCAGTACTGCTATGGAGAGATGGGAGTTGGAGGCAGGAACATGGAGTATTCTCTGCAGCAGCAGGAACAAGAGGAACAAGGTGGAAGGCGAGAAATGACTTTTGAAAGTTGTGTCCTTTGGCCTCCGGATGTGTGCAGCCACAGTGACACACACATAAACATGCATCACAAATAAGTAAATAAGGTAGAGAGTGATAGAGGAAGGCAACCCAACATTTACCTCTCCCACATCCCCCAATTGCATGGGCACATGGTCCTGAATGTGCTCATATACATTCCCCTATACTTTCACCCCCAGAAGTTTGCAAAAGACACAGAGTTTGGGAGAAAATATTAAATTTACTACAGTTAGTAGGTTTAATCTGTCTTTTGGCTTACTGACTTCAGATTTTATAAAAGAGCAGTACGCATATAGACTCTTTTTAATGTGACTGATTAAATAGGTAACATATCTTTATCTTGCCTTAATGATTAACTAGTTGGAATATAAAAATTATAATTTCAGCTTATCTGAGTATAGTTTTTCCTCTTCTCATAGGAGAACTGTGTTTATGAAACTGTAGTTTTGCCTTTGGATGAAACAGCATTTGAGAAGACTTTAACACCAATTATACAAGAATACTTTGAGCATGGAGATACTAATGAAGTTGCGGTAGGTCTAAAGTTACAAGTATAATCAGTGAAGGAGAGAAAACTCATGTGTATGTGTTTTGTAACAATTTTTTTTTTTGCTTTTTGAGACAGGGTCTCCCTGTAGGCCCAGCTGGCCTGGGCCTCTCTATATAGACTATATAGACTAGGCAGGTCTTGAACTCACAGAGATCCACCTGCCTCTACCTCCCAAGTGCTGGGACTAAAGGCATGCGCCACCATGCCTGGTTACAACAGATTTCTTAACTAAGAAAGGAATATACTGAGCATGGTGGCATATACCTGAAACCACAGTACTCAGAGGTGAAGGTAGACAGGAGGCTCGTGAGTTCGAGGCCAGTATGGGATATATAGAAGGTTTCAAAAGGAAGAGGGGGAGAGGATGAAATTTTTATTTCCTTAAATAATTGTTCTTAAGTAATTGGGATCTGATGAAACCTATGTGCGATTTCTCTCTGGAGAAAATGACACAACCACTATTTTTATAAGTTTATAGTTTTTTTTTTTTTTTTTTTTTTTTTGAGGCAGGGTCTCCCTGTAGCCCCAGCTGACCTGGAACTCACTATGTAGACCAGGCTGGCCTTGAACACACAGAGATCTGCCAGCCTCTGCTTCCCAAGTGCTGGGATTAAAGGCGTGTGCCACCATGCCTGGCTAAGTTTATAGTTTTTATAATTATAAAACATAATTTTAACAATTTCAGGGCATTTATGGATTCTCTGAAATGTTTCAAGGGCCTCAGTTAAGAATGCGTGGCTGTTCTTGATGAAATTAGAATTTTATCTTTGTACTCAGTTCAAAAACAAGGAACATTGATACAGAAATTTGAAAAAGAGTGCATATAGGCACCAGGAGAATAAACCTAAGTGCTTTTGAATCATAATTTGTATGAGGATATTGAATGTTTGTTATGAATTGTTATAAAGTAAATCTAGAAGTGTAAAATAAAATAACTCATTTCATTAGGATCATGGGGCTGAAATGCCATAGTAATTATTTAGAGCACATTTATGATTTAGTCTTCAAATTCAGCCTGGATTTTTTTTTATTTGTCTGTTGCATAAGGTTTTGTGTCTTTGAATTTATAGATTTTCAATATAAAACGAGTATTTGTTTAGTATATACCATGTGGAGAAATTTTTGATAGGTGATACCTAACCTCCTGGAACTCAGTCACATGAGGGAAATGACAGGTCAACAGTTCTTAAAATACAGGGCCAAACATTCTGTTACAGAGGAAGAGTGCCAAGACAGGGATTGTTGATAGAGTCTCTACTTATACTAGTTGTGCCTTGTGTTTGAATAGTGTTAAAAGCAGTGTTGTGGAAGTACAAAATGGGGAACAATGGAAAGGTGATTCTAGCAATAAGAAGGCTACTTAGGAATTTGCCATATAACATGCTTTAAGGTTTTCCTGAAAACAGGGTTATCATGCTTGAAACCAGTGAGTTGTTAAAGTGCAGTTGAGGAAGATGAAAGGATGTGGGAAGAGGTTACTAATGAGGATACTTCTTAGGTGGTTGTGAAAATAGTACTGGCACCATCCTAGTGGTATACTCTGATTTAAAGATTCTGAGAAAACGTTCAGTAAAGAAAGTATTCTTCTAGCCGGGTGTGGTGGTGCACACCTGTAGTCCCAGCACTTGGGAGGCAGAGGCAGGTGGATCTCTGTGAGTTCAAGGCCAGCCTGGTCTACATAGTGAGCTCCAGGCCAGCTGGGGCTAAAGAGAAAACCTGTTTCAAAAAGACCAAAAAAAAAAAAAAAAAAAAAAACCAGAAGAAAGTACTCTTCTAAAAAATTTATTATTTTTATTTTGTATGTAAGAATGTATTGCCTGCATGTGTGTAAGTGCACCTGTGTTGTGCAATGCCCATGGAAGTCAGAAGAGGGTGGATTCCCTTCGAATTGGAGTTATAAACAGTTGTTAGCTGCCATGTGGGTGCTGGGACTAGCACCCCGGTCCTCTGCAAGAGCAACCAGTGCTCTTAACCACTGAGCCATCTCTCCAACTCCTTAAAGAAGGTACTCTTAAGTAGCCAAGTTAGAACTTAGCCTCTAGTGTCATACTACTGCTTGTATTCCATTTCAGGATATTTTGAGCATTAAATAAGGTACTATAAAGTAGCTGTTACACTGCCTGACAATAGCAGCTGGTCAGTAAACAGCTGCTATTATATTTTCAATAGGAAAATTTGACTTTGTCCCATCATTTAGAACAATCCCACATAAACACTTTTTAAAGATTTCACTTTAAATTTTACATCAAAGAATAAAATAAACTTTTGAGCTATAAACATACTATAATACAGGATGAATTTCTTCACAAATACTCATCAAATATTATTTGCAGAAATCATAGTAATGGATTGTAAAGCAGAGGATTTGTTAACATCAAATTTGGCAATATTAGGTAGCTAAATATTTTCAGTATCATTCATATCCTTGATGTTTAGGCAGTTACTGTTTGACAGAATGGATCAATATTACTATTGTTACTGCTGAATATGACTACTTTTCTCTAAAGAAAGGGAAATGTAGTAATATATAGATAAAACGTGTTTCCAAAAATATAATTTTAATTGAACTATATAGTGACATAAATAAATTTTTTCTCATTCTTTTAAATAGGAAATGTTAAGAGACTTAAACCTTGGTGATATGAAAAGTGGAGTACCAGTGTTGGCAGTGTCCCTAGCACTGGAAGGGAAGGCTAGTCATAGAGAAATGACATCTAAGCTTCTTTCTGACCTTTGTGGGACAGTAATGAGCACGAATGATGTGGAAAAGTCATTTGATAAGTTGTTGAAAGATCTACCTGAATTAGCATTGGATACTCCTAGAGCACCACAGGTTTGTGTCATTTTTTTTTGTTGTTGTTCATTGCCTTCCCCTTTTACACTTATGACAATAGAAATAACATATACTGCTAACAATAGAAATAACATATACTTCGTAACTGAAGGGTAAAAGGCCTACATTTCTTACTACATGGTAGTTTTTTTCTAACATTGTTCATTTTTTCAGTACTGGGGATTGAACCTAGGGCTTTGCACATGCTAGGTAAGCATTCTACCACTGAGTTATATCCTACCCAGCTTATCTGTTTTTATTTTAATTAATTAATTAATTAATTTTTGCTGTTTCACTGTGTAGCCCTGGCTGGCCTCAAACTCAAAGATATTTATTTGCATTGAAGGTGTGTGCCACACCTGGTCTCTACGTTGTTTTTATAACAGTCTTGGTGAGACTGTAAACTTGATTTTAGATCTTATTTCCCCTCTTCTAGTGCTTTGCATAGTTTTTAGGTCATATATATGTATATAAATATTAATTTTCTGCCTATACATTCTCTGTCATATGTGTACTATTTTAGTAGCTAGGAATTTTTAAAATGTATGTTGCTATAACAATAATTGATTTGTGTGAGTGGTATTTATTATAAAAATGATAAGTAATACTGTTCACTCTTATAACTGAAAACATGAAATTGCTATTTGCTAATATTTTCATAAGAATTTAGAAAGGGTGTAGGTCAATTTCTAAATGTTTCTGTGAGAGGCAATTTCTGTGACTTGAAAGTGGACTTATTGTGGTGAAGTCATCTTACTACTGAGAAGTGGACAAAAGAAAGACTTATTTCTGCTCTTTATACCAATATACACTCAAAAAGTAATTGCCTGAGTTCATATTAATTAATTACAGAATTTTTGAAGAATAAAAACCAAAATGAAGAAAGGCCAACAAAACAAATCAAACCACTGTTAACATTTAGATACTACATTTTCCTTTCTATTTTCTTAGTTATATATCAAAATGTGACTTTAATATATGATTATACCTTTGTTTAATTAGAAAATGCAATCATACCGTATATGTACTATTTTCTTTCTTTATTTTTTTTTGCCTTTTGAGATGGTCTCCCTGTAGTGGGGCTGGCCTGGAACTTACTATGTAGACCAGGCTGACCTTAAACTCTGGTTCCTGAATGCTGGGATTAAAGGTGTGTACCGCCATGCCTGGCATATATGCTATTTTCTAAATTTGACTTTTCTCACACAACAAAATATGGCAAATATACTTTCCTGTGTATACACTACTTAACCATATTTTTGTTGTTGGACAGTGAAGTTGTTTTCTGTTTTCATAATAAATACTTTGAAATAAATATTTGTGTACAACTTTCCTCCACAAGAAATTTCCTTCAATTGATGGAGAAAACTTACTCTAGGTTATTTTATTTTAGAAAAGATTTTTTTCTTGACTTTAAGTCCTTTTAACAAATACTTTTGATCATATATTAAGTATGGTAAAGTACTAGGGATTTAGTAGCAAGCAAAGCAGATGTAGTCTTCACTTTAATGGCACTTAACTTGAAGGTCAACATTAGGAGTGTATGTCAAGTGTAATAGGTGCTAAACAGTGCTTTTACGTATTCCAATTTGATATTTTAGGTATCAAGTGTATAGTTCAACCAGTTTTTATCACTTATGTGTTTGGAAACTGTCCTATAAAGGTTATTTTAGATTTCTTTTATATAGCTCTCTTTCTTTCTTATTATAGTTGGTGGGCCAGTTTATTGCTAGAGCTGTTGGAGATGGAATTTTATGTAATACCTATATTGATAGTTACAGAGGAACTGTAGATTGTGTACAGGCTAGGTAAGTAAATTAATTTTGCTACTTAGAATTTCAAAATGGGAAATTCTACTGTATCCTGTAAAATGACACTTGCATTAATCAGACATTGTGGTCATGTCACGTGTGTTCTCCATTGTTGAAAAGATATTGTTGACATGAAATAACAAGAAGAGGACAGTAATAACTTGTGGAAATTCTGAGCTAACCTATTAGGTTCTCTAATTTCAAGTCATCCTTCTCTGAGCCTCATTTTCCATATGTGTAATAAAACGAAAGCATTGGGAGTGTAGTGTTTAAGGTCCCTTCTGGGCCTAACACTAGCAGTTTTTTAATACTCCAATAACAATAATAGAATAACAATAACAGAAAACCTTGCTTTACAGTGTTATTGTAGAAATATTTTCTTAGAAAATGTCTTTTTCATTTTCGTTTTTGATTTTATCAACTGTAAGTTAAATGTGATATTTAGCTATGTGATTTTTCTTAACTTTCTGGAGCTGGATTTAGATGCCATGCCTTAGGTTTTCCCAGGTCTAGATAGAAACCTAATTTCTTAGTGCTACTTTAGGTCATAGCAGAATGTTCTCCCTGGATGGGAAGGCATGACTCTATGTAAAAGTTGTATGTGAGATGTGCCTTCTTGGTGCTTATAAGTTATTTTATAATGTTTTTTGATTTTGATTTTTCTTGATGAGAAATGGAAAAGAACATGAGGATATTAAGAATAAACATTTTTTGCTACCTAGTCTTTATTTTAAAAGTTGTTTCCAAAACTTCTATTGCTTTTTCTGTTATATGAATGTTGTTAGTACCTATAAGATTTTGTCCACTTTGTTGATAATTTGGTAAACCTCAGGCATGTATCAAAATTAAAATTTTCTTTTTTCTTTCTTTCTTTTTAATAGAGCTGCTCTGGATAAGGCTACTGTGCTCCTGAGTATGTCTAAAGGTGGAAAACGTAAAGATAGTGTGTGGGGTTCTGGAGGTGGGCAGCAGTCTGTCAATCACCTTGTTAAAGAGGTACTTACTTTGGTGCTGTTTCCAAGTTACAGGCATTTCCATGGAAAAAAAGGGAAAAAAACAAAACAAAATTGGTGGCATTTTTGTGGGCAAAAATTCAGTTTAGTCATATAGCTGCAAGTCAAAAACTGAATAATCATTTCTTATGTTGGCTTTATATTCTTTTATTTTAAATTATACAATAATTATATAATCAGTGCTAAATTTCCCCCCTGGTTTTGTGACTTAAAAGGAAGAGTTTTAAGTTAAGAGGGCTTTCATGAATGACTGTAAGAAGGCTGTCTGTGAATTACTAAGGAATGTGGGAATTCTTTTTCTTATATTAACATTCTTATTTCAAATGCTGATGAGTAGGAGTATTTTGTAATTATTCAATACATGTTTTTACAATTTGAACCTGGGTAGTCTGAGATTATAAATTAAGAATTAAGAACACTAGGCTGGGCTTGGTGGTATACGCCTTTAATCTCAGCACTCAGGGGAGGCAGAGGCAGGTGGATCTCTGTGAGTTCAAGTCCAGCCTGGTGTACATTGTAAATTCCAAGCCAGCTGGGGCTACAGGAAGATCCTAAAAAAGAATTATGAACTCTAGAGTAGATCAGATTGGTAATTTTTGTAAGGACTTTTCCTATATTCATTAAGGAAAAAAAGTAATTGAGTTATTTCATTAAATGCAAGATTTTCTCCATGTGAATTTCCCTCTTGTTCTTTAATACATGGACTAAAGTAGTATCTTCATCTCTAGATCTTAAGATCAACAGTTAGATTTGTAGTTTATATGCTTTTTAAAAGTATACTCCTTTCATTTTTTGAATGTATGCATGTTCATATGTTTACACAAGTGTGTGTGTAGGCCAGAGGTCAACCTCAGGGGTCATTCCTCATGACCTGTCTACCTTGATTTTTGAGACTGATCTGTTGGAAGCTGGGGCTCACCTATTAGGCTAGGCTGGCTTGACAGTCAGCTCCAGTGATCTGCTTGCCTTTGCTTCTCCAGTGCTGAGAGCACAAGCATGCCATACAGCTTTTTTTTTTTAATCTTTTTTTGATTTTTATTTCATGTGTATGAGTGTTTTGCCTGCATGTAAGTGCACCTGTGTGTGCAATGCCTGAGGAGGCCAGAAGAGGGCATCAGATCCCCTGGAACTGGCATTACACATAGTTGCTAGCCACCATGTGGGTGCTGGGAACCAAACCTGGGTCCTCTGCAAGAGCAGCCAGTGCTCTTAGCTGCTAAGGCATCTCTCCAGCCCCCATGTCCAGTTTTTCACATAGGTTCTAGTGATTAAACCTAGGTCCTTAAGCTTGGATGGCAAGCATGTAACTGACTGAGATATCTACTCTCAATCTTTTATGCCTATCATTAAGTGTTGAACTCAAATGGTGGTTAGAACCTTGATCATTTTTGCTTTTATGTATGCTGGAATAGATGTATCAAGCATGATTGCAATGTTTTAAAAAACTGAAGAATTATAAGAAAAATTAAGACATAAAAATGGTCAGTATGCCAGGGAAATTTGGCAAGGAAGAACAGTAAAGGACATTCAGACTGCAACGGAAGAAATGAAACTAGTTCTATTTAGAGATGATGTGATCTATAGACTGGAACTCCAGATCAATTCACAAATTAACTCTAAAAAACCAAACCAAACTATTAACTAGTAATTTGCAAGTTTGCACAATACAAGATTAATATGCAAGATTCAGTTCTCCATACACTGGCAGTGAATAATAAGAAATGAGATTATTGCTGCATTTATAATGCATAAAAATAGAATATTAAGAAATTTAACACTGAAAAATGAAAAGCATTTGGAGATATCCCATGTTTATGGATTAAAATACTATTGTTAAGATGGTAATACTCTGTAAATTATTTTGAGAAATTGCCAAACTGTATTATGATGTCTGAATTATCTCAATAAAAATATGGAGAAGATAAGAATTGAAATAAAACCACCAATATATGAGTTTGAAATTGACATTATTTAGAAACCTTTTACATGGAGCAAGGGTTAAACAAAAAGACTTTAGCTGGGTGTGGTGGCACACATGGTATGCTGGTGGGAGGCAGAGGCAGGTGGATCCCTGAGTTTGAGGCCAGCCTGGTCTACAAAGTGAATTTCAGGCCACCTGGGGCTACAAGGAAGGGAGACCCTATCTCAAAAAGACCAAAAACAAAAACAAAAACAAAAAAACAAAAACAAAAACAAAAAACCCCAGACTTTTAAATATTTACATTTTTGTAATTTATCATTTGGAAAATGCATTTATTCTGATGGGGAATGTTTTACTTTCTTTTAAAAAGTTTTGTTTTTCAATTTTTTATTGTGTGTGCACGTGTGTTTATGTGTGCATGTGTGCCTGCTTGTCTGTATGTATATTGGATGTGTGGAGGTACCCCTGAGCCAGAAGAAGGCTGCAGATACCCATGAACTGGAGTTATAGGTGGCTGGGAGGCATGTGGGTGCTGGGAATTGAACCCTGGTCCTCTGAAAGAATAGCAAGTGCTTTTAACCACTGGGTCATCTCTCTAGCCCCACACTTCACTTTTTAAAGTGACAGAATAGATGTTAAACAAGTATAATTTAAATAACAGCTCTCTTGTAATTAGTAAATACTTATGCTATTACTTTCTCTTTCATTATTTTGTATATGTACGTGTGTGTATGTGTACGCGTACAGTGTGGTGCGTGTATGTGAATGTATGGTATTTGTGCCTGTGCACACACATGCATGCAAGGTATCTTCCTCTGTCACTCTTCTTCACCTATTGCCCTGGGACAGGGTCTCTCACTGAACCAGAAGCTCACTGTTTTGGTTTGGCTGGTTAGCTAGTGAGCTTTCAGTATCCACCTGTCTTTCCTGCAGTGCTGGGGTTAGAGGTAGGCATAGCCATGTCTGGCTTTCTTTTTATGTGGGTTCTGGGATTTGAACTCAGGTCCTTATGCTTATAGAGCAAGTGCTTTTACCCACTCAGCTATTTCCCCAGCCCAAATTATTTACTTTCCTAAAACAAAATAGGAATTATTAGGATATAGTCTGGTGATAAAATTTTACTTTACCTTTTATGAAAATATTAATAGAATTTAGAAGTAGAGGCTATTTAAATAAAATTATTTTATTCAACTAGCCAGTATTCATTTAGTGCCACTAGATACAAATGTGATTTTTTTCAGGCAGTTTAGTGGGAAGAATATTCTTAGTTGAAGCTCTTTTGCTGAAATTTTTTTCCTTCTTTTCCTCTGGAGTCAAAGCTTGAGTTGGGAGTCATGAATTACCTCTTTTGCTATGATTGGAACCTCAGTTACTGTTTTTAGATACTGATTTTCAAATCCTGAGTTGTAGAGAAATGAGAAACTGTGTGCAAATCTTTGCCTTGTAATGCCCCATATCATCTCTCACTGGCTCCCACTGCATTAAGATCATCTGGGTATTTTGTGCCACTTGAAAAATTCATGTGGTAACTTAAGTTAGTGCCCTCTAGTGGTATTTAGAAATCTCCTATTTTTAATTTTTAAGATTTATTTTTAATTATGTATATGTATCTGTATGTGCACATGAGTGCAGGTGTTCATGGAGGTCAGAGTTATCAGATCCCCTGGAGCTGGAGTTACAGGCAGTTGTGAGCCACCCAAGGGTGCTGAAAACCAAACTCAGGTCCTCTGTAAGAGCAGTACATGTTCTTTAACCACTGAGCCCTCTCTTCAGACCCCTCAGAATCCCCTATTTTTAATAGATACATTGAAGCATTATAGTCACAACCCAGGCCATCTACATTATAAACCTACGTGTAGATCTCAGTGATTACTTAGGGACATTGAAGTACCGCATTTGTTTTTTTAACTGTGAGCCATGCAAAGACTGGATGCTTATTTTTTAATTATGAAAACATTATGATACTACCATGCCAAGTGCCTGTGTTCTTGGTTGTGACTTGCTGTGTCATATTGGGATGAATGTAAGTAAATCATTTAGGCAGGTACAAATGTTTTTCAAAAATAGGAATTCTAACATAGTTCAACTTTTAAATCTAATAGATTGATATGCTGCTGAAAGAGTATTTACTCTCTGGTGATATATCTGAAGCTGAACACTGCCTTAAGGAACTGGAAGTACCTCATTTTCACCACGAGCTTGTATATGAAGTAAGATTACTTTCCGCACTGAATAGAATTTTGTTCTAAAGATTTTACCTATTTTTCTTTTATGAGTGTACCATGTGCATGCTTGGTGTCTGAGGAGGCCAGAAGAGGGTGTCAGATCCTCTGGAACAAGTTAAAGGATGGGTGTTAATTACCAAGTGGGTGCTGGGAACTGAACCCTGGTCCTCTGGAAGAGCAATGAATGCTCTTAACCACTGAGCCATCTCTTCAGTTCCCAAAGGGAGTTTTAAAGTATTCTTTTTGCACCACAGTGACTTAATACTTAATAATGCACATCCTTTTTTAAATCAAAAAGTTAAAATGATTTATAAATTTATATAATGATTACAAAATTGTATAATCATTACATGTTGGAGGAGGGATCTTATACATTTTTAGGAGCAGTTTCTTTTCTTGAAACAGGGTCTCCCTAGAGCCCCAGCTGGCCTGGAACTCACTATGTAGACCATGCTGGTCTTGAACTCACAGAGATCTGCCTGTCTCTGCCTCTCAAGTACTGGGACCATGCCCAGCTAAGAGCAGTTTCTTTTTAATGACTAAAGATTCATTCTCTATTTCTTTCAATTTTTAGGCTATTGTAATGGTTTTAGAGTCAACTGGAGAAAGTGCATTCAAGATGATCTTGAATTTATTAAAATCCCTGTGGAAGTCTTCTACCATTACAGTAGACCAAATGAAAAGGGTATGTATGACATCACTTTCAACAAGCTTATATCTCAACTATATGATTGAATAAATAATTGCTAATGAAAGTTTCTTTTAAAGTATACTTAGTGTTATGCCTATAGGTTATTATTTTTTAATTTTTTAACTCTAGGATACAAAGCTTGTAACTACTCTTGGAAAGTAGCACTTCAGTTTATTTTTGCCTCTTAAAGCATGATTGCTTAATATCTGAGATATAATTTGTTTGTATCTAGAGAAAAACATTTAAATTATGCTTCATTTTTTTCTGACTTAAAATTGTATGTGCTGTTTTGAAA
Organism: Nannospalax galili; assembly: GCF_000622305.1. NCBI lineage: Eukaryota > Metazoa > Chordata > Mammalia > Rodentia > Spalacidae > Nannospalax > Nannospalax galili. The sequence continues at coordinate 169,008 of NW_008328087.1, forward strand.
TGATGAGGTTATATGCCATATATATATATTTTTTTAAAAAAGTAAATGTAGATAGAAAAGTAGATAGGCAGGAATTTGTTGTGTCTGACTTTCAAAAAATTTTAAAGAAAGCTATGAGTTGGCGAAGTGTAGGTATGATTAGGATGTTGTGTATAAAACACAAAAATTCAGTAAAAATTATATAAAGGGGCTGGAGAGATGGCTCAGTGGTTAAGAACACTGGCTATTCTTGCAGAAGACCTGGGTTTGAATCCCAGCACCCACATGGCAGCTAACAACTGTCTGTAACTCCAGTTCCAGGGGACCCGACAGCCTCTTCTGTCCTCGGTGGGCATTGCAACATGGGTGCACTTACCTACATGCAGGCAAAACACATATATTTAATATTTCTATTATTTTTATGTGTATATATGTATGCGTATATAAATAAAGGAAAGCAAATGTACTTTCAAGGTTAAATCTGACTTGTTTCACCAAACAGTTGACTCCATATAGACTTACAATATAGCAGTAGATTGTTTTGTGCCACGCATTTGTATATAGGCTAACAATTCTATCTCTAATTTTGTTTTAGGGTTATGAGAGAATTTACAATGAAATTCCAGATATTAATCTGGATGTCCCACATTCATACTCTGTGCTTGAGAGATTTGTGGAGGAATGTTTTCAGGCTGGAATAATTTCCAAACAACTCCGAGAGCTTTGTCCTTCAAGGTACTGTTTAAATACTACTTTCTCATCATAACATACTGAATGAGATACTTGGGAGCTAAGATAATTTTCTGTCATTTTAGCTGTCAGAAAAGTAAAGTATCTTTCTTGAAGTGACTGAAGAGTGAGACCATCTACCTTGAGTTTTTGGAGAAAAGGTGTGAAGCTCATTTTATCTCCTTGTGAATGTAGACAGGACTACCATTTGGAGGAAGCAAATTCTGTGGCACAGATGTGTGCTGGATTCTGTTCAAAGTAGTTCACATATTGTTTCATAGTAGGTGCTCTCACAAGTAACATGAGAAAATGAAGGGTCATGGAGGTGTAATGTACTACTTCCAAAGTCACATAACGAGGACACTGTCTAGGCCAAGTTTGAATTCAGACTTTTTTAGACTTCAAAGATATAGACTCTTTCCTGTACTATGTGGCTTCCTCTCCTTCATAGAATGAAGAAATGGGACTTACTGTTAGAAACTGCATGTAGGGGTACTTTTCTTTGGTGGTAAGTTTATCTGTACTACTAGGATGTTGATAGAGCTTTTTCCCATTAAAATTAGTAATCTTACATAAGCTTTTAGTTGTAGCTAAACTTATGTTTATTTTCTATCCTTTTTTTTTAAATCTGAAAATGTAAGCTTTGAGTATTTTAAAGTGTCTTGTGAAGTCTCAGAAAAATAATGTTGGTAGAGTCTTTTGCTGTAAAAAGTTTAGAAGCCATTCAGAGAGATGGGGAAAGTGGTGGAAAATAAGTGTAATGGCTTTGGTAGAAATATCTGGAAATGTAGATCCTGGCTTTATGTACTGGTGTGTTAAAAAATATGCCTCAGTGAGACCTCAGCTTTAGCAAGGCAGCTTGCCCTGCGCTGCTTCACCCCCTCCCTTGGTCTCACTAGTCATAAGCCTTTGTGTTCAAGAACATGTAGCAAATTTTCCACATAGCTAAAGTAAGTATGAAAAGGGGTCATTACTTTCAACTGCTTCTTAGGATTTTTAAACTATTTTTTGAAAGTTTGATTATTTGTGTTGGTGCTTTACTCTAAAGAGTCATTTAAAGAGTTACATACATTTTCATTGCATAGCAAACAACTTTGACTTTTGTCTTCTGTACTAAGTACATGTGTGTGTGAGATCTTGCATATCTGTGCATGTTGGACTGGGGCCAGAGTAAGGGTTAATCCTACTGATTCAGGCTTCATCCAGCTGTTTACCTGGGCTATTGCATGTAGCTAGAGTTGTGGTTATATTATAAGTAAGGAAGGGTTTCTTGAGTTTGAAACAACAGTCAAGAATCCCAAAATGGAGAATAATTTAGAAGAAATTGGATTCTGATTGGTTTTCCACATTCAAGTTAAGAATTTTCTAAAGCTGAGAAGTTTCTATCATTAAGCATGGCCTTTCAAAATAGTGATAGGTTCTTTAGTTCTAGTTTTCATGATTGTCCTTCGTGTTTAAAGTGTTTCCTGTTTAGCTCATTGGTTTTGAAATAAGGTAGAAATAAATATTAAGCTCTAAATAAAATCTTACTTTATATTTTGAGTGTGATTAATAATTCCAGTTAGTAAAGTTATTTCAGTAATTAAGTTTTTTTTTTTTTTGTTTGTCTTGTCTTTTTTTGAGACAGGTCTTCATTGTAGCTCCAGCAGGCTTGGAAAGTAATTAAGTTTTTATTTAAGTTATTCATATTTGCTGTTCATTTGGTATTTTAGAAAGCTAAGATGAAAATTTTTTTTCCAAGGAAAACATGCTGGTTTTAAGCAAATAGCAAAACACTTTAAATCTTAAATGTATCAACAAAAAAGTAAGGTTTTACTTTTTATTGAATCACATTTTTATCTGCTTTCCTATTTTTCATTACAGGGGAAGAAAGCGTTTCGTAAGTGAAGGAGATGGAGGTCGTCTTAAACCAGAGAGCTACTGAATATAAGAACTCTTGCAGTCTTAGATGTTATAAAATATATATCTGAATTGTAAGAGTTGTTAGCACAGGTTTTTTGTTTTTCTTTTTTAAAGCATTTGTTTTGGGTACAAGACATTTCTGAAATTTTATAAAAAAACTTACATTTACGGGAATTTTTAAAGGAAGTATTTTCTTTTTTTCTTTGAGGGGAATTAAAAGAAGGACAGAAGAGTAACCACTTCTTAAGTGGAGTACCCTAGTAAGCTACCTTTCATAAGTGCCATGTTTATGACCTAATCATTCCAAGTTTTGCATTGATGTCTGACTGCCACTCTTTTCTTTCAAGGACAGTGTTTTTTGTAGTAAAATCACTGGTTTATACAAAGCTTTATTTAGGGGGTAAAGTTAAGCTGCTAAAACCCCATGTTGGCTGCTGTTGTTGAAATACTGTGCTTTGGGAGTTCAAACAAACAACAAACAAACCAAGATTTTTGTCTTAAAGAATTAAAAAAAAATAAGTCATGAGAATTTTTCATCTTTCCAGAGAACATATTGATTGGTCTTAAAGACTACAGTTAAGTAAATAGTGGCTGGAACATCTATTTTTCTACAAAACTGGAAAAACGAACCCGGTTCTACAAGAGTGTACAACAAAATAAAACGTGAAGCAGTATTGATTCTTTAGTGGGAGTACAATTATTTTGTCTTTTAAAAAGCTTCCGTTAGGTTTCCTGTCTAACATGCACTAAGCCCAGTGTTCAGTCAATCCCAGCATTGCAAAATAAACCCAAAACAACAAAGAGGTTTTTTTTTTTTGAGAGGGTCTTTCTTGCTATGTAGCCCTGGCTAGTACTTTGTAGGTAGTCCAGTTTGCTTTTGAACTCAGCCTGAGTACTGGGATCACAGGCATGCATTACCATGTCTGGCTTTCAGAACAAAACTTTTAAGTACTGCCCAGCAAATACTAAATCATATTAGGAAGTAAATTTGAGATTAGTGAATATAAGCTGTTACAAACTTTTTAACTTGCAAACATTAAATCAAATGTATAATGGTTAGGGCAGGAGAGAAGTTTAATGAGCTTGCTGTTCTTTCAGAAGACTGAGTTTGGTTCCCAGCACCCACCTTGGGCAGCTCATAACTGCCTGTAACTCCAGCTCCAGGGATGCATTGTCCTTTTCTGGTTTCTGAGGGCAACTACAAATAGGTGGCATACAGTCACCATACAGACACACAGACACATAAAAAATATGAATCTTAAAAAAATATAACAGTTAAAAAAATTATGCACATACACTTCAATCTCATTTATGGATATGAGCTAGAGTTTCTCTAATATGTATAACAGCTTTCATCATCCTTAAATTCTGTTATCAAATGTTTTAAAATTAATTCTCCAAAGACTGAAAGCTTTACATTTACCCAGATGTGTATGAAAATACTTGCAAACAATAACAATTACCTTATGAATGATCACATTTCTAACCTCTTATAAAGCTTAGTAACACAGCAAGGCTTCTACTTGCTGCAGTGAACCAAGAATTATACCCATAATTTTCAAAGGTGACTCTAAGGAATATAACTGTTAAAGGTTTAGCTACAGTGTTTAGAATTAAAGGCCTATATTTAATGTTTGTATTTACTTCACAGGCTCTTTCAAGCTTATATTACTTAGGTTTATATAAGGTAACCATAATAAGCATTTTCAGGTTTTTGTATTTGACACTTGGATGACAAAGGTAGTTATATAATTCTCTCTAGTTCTTTAAAATTAGTTAAAAGCTTAGTTGACTACAGAATGAGGTGAAGGTTTCTTAAAAGACACATTTAAGCTGGGCATGGTAGCGCACGCCTGTAGTCCCAGCACTTGGGAGGCAGAGGCAGGCGGATCTCTGTGAGTTCAAGGCCAGCCTGGTCTACAAAGTGAGTTCCAGGACAGCTGGGGCTACAGGGAGACCCTGCTTCAAAAAGACAACAATAACAAAAAAGGACAAATTTAAGAAACCAGTTTTGTTCCTACTGGTGTCTCTACTGGTCAGGCTGCATAGCATTAGACATGACATGGTACACAACTGGTTTAAAAATTTGTTTTGGGTATGTACAAGTTCAGCATACTTTAAGCAAAATTAGTGTGTATTTCCAAATTTAGGTTTCTAATAAACATGAAGAGATCCTTTGTCCATAAAGGATGAATTTAATTTCTTACATCCATAACAATAGGAACAGTGAACAACAATTTATGAAAACATTTTCAAGATTCCATCAAACTTGGTTCAGAGTTATGGTTTTAATGTAAACCAATGTTTAGCTTCCCAAGTTTTGTCAATCTCAATGTTGTTAAATCATATGAATATCCAGTTTTATTAGGTACTACTTTCAGCCTACAAAACAGTTTTTAGTTTATTAAATAGTAGGTAAGGCAGGGTATTCCCTAGAATGCTCTTGATCAGTGGGTCATTTGCCGTTCTTCTTTTTCTGCCATTTCTTGTTGGCGAATTGTATTTTGTGCTACTTGCTGCATTTTCTCCAGTTTTTCCAGAGTGAAGGATTTTAAGGGCAAAAGCTTGGGTTTACACAGCACCATCGTGGTTACATCTTCTACAGACAACTGCCCTAAGTTTAGTAAGAAATAAAAATTAATTTGGGGAAGAGAGCCCAGGGATTTGATTTGCAGCTAGCATGTAGGTCTAAAAACTTAAAACATTTTACTCCTAGCCTGCAAAAGCAGAAACCCCAATAAGCAACATTTTGTAACACTGAAGTATCAAGGAAGACAAGATTTGAACTACCTATGCTAGACTCTAAGCTACCTTAAGACACAACCTTTTGTGTCAAACATTTAATTGAAAGAATCTCTACTTACATAATTCAGAAAAATATAACAAGGTGTGATACTTAACATAAATACTCCAAATCACTAAATATTTAACTTAAATGGTGAAAAATATTTAACTTTTCTTACTATAGTTATTTAAGTTACTTTCCCCATACTTTCAGATCTTCCTGTGAATTCCATTTCAATGAAAATTTTACACTGTACTCAGGTATAGCAGGATTTCTAGTTATAAAAAACAATGCTTCATTTGTTACCCTTTTATGGTGAAAGAAGATAATTTCTTTTTTACCACCTAGAACAGTGGACAGTAAATGAGGCATACAGACCATAGCAGTTGCAGATGTTAGCTAGCCTGCTGTTCTAAGTGTCTGCTGTTCTGCCTATCACTTTGTAGGTCTCTAATACTCTGTGAACCAAATAACTGTGGTATAAATACCTTGTTTTGGAAGAACTTCCCGGATCATCGACTTCACTTCTGCCATTGTAAACTGCTGGATACAGTGCTTTTTTCTCCTTCAATAAGAAATCTATTAAAATTCCCAAAGAATATTACATGAGACAGCAAGTAAAACCACAATTCCTATAGAAAGTGAAACACCCTATCTGCATAATTTTCCCATCAGTTTTCTATGGTTCTCTTCATTGAAACAAAGTTGAGGTATTTTATGTAAGCATCCAGATCTTGCCAGTTTTTATTCAATGGTGGCAAGCAGAATGCTGAGCATTTAAAAAATTTTCCCATCCTAGGGAAAATTGGTAGACATTCAGTGTACCTTAGAAGAAATGATCATGCATATCAGAGGAGAAAAGGCATTTATAGAGAAACCATTTTGGTTCACTGATAGTTTCTCTCCTGAATAGCAAGACATGAAAAAACATGACTACCAATTGAAAAAAGGGGTGAGACAGGAAAAGGAGGAGGTAGGCAAACAGTTCCTAACATTTTTTTTTTCAGTTGCTAACAGCTGATTTTTACTTTTAATTCCTTTGTCATAACAAAGACTATCCTAAGGATTGGTTACTGTCTGCATGGTTTCAGTATGTAAGGAAGCAGCAACACAATGGGTAAACAGGCTTCTAAACAGAAATAAAGTATGCTTCTTTTACTGAGATACTGTATGCTTAAGTACCAGCATATACTTTTGTTACGGATTTCCAAGCACATGTGCTACCTGTAGCCAATAACATTTGATCCACGTGTTACATCCCAGATTGCTACTGTGCTATATGCTTAACTTGTTCTGGATCAAGTTGTAGAATGACCCCTTTGCAAACACAGATGCTTTTCCAGACAGTCCTGCCCATTTAGTGATGTTTCACCACACTGATGCAGCCTTACCATACATCTTTCATAACATTACCACAAAAGAAAGATTATTTTATAAAGTGGTGATGCTGGCTTGGTGTCTGCCTTTTCCACCCACTGCAAACTAATAACTAAGTGAAGCTGCTTCTGGTCTTTGTTATTCTTGTTCTATTTCTTTGACAGTCTTAATAAAAGCTTCCTAACTTTGTATTTTTCAAGCTGCTTCTCATTCAAATTACTCTGGAATATCTAGATTCCTGAGAAACCTCTATCTGCTTTGCAGAACTCTTCTCATCAGACTTTATCCCTGTACAGCTTTATCAGGGAGAAAGGAAAGGGCCAGAAATAAAGCAGCTCATCACTAATTGAAATGTGAGGTAAATATATGCAGTTTCCTTAGATTGCACATCTCCTATGACTTTCTTGTTACTTAGGCCTGATACTTAATAATCATGGCCTTCTAGATTAGGTTAAAAATATTGCATAACTGAATATAGCTACCAAAACCCCTAGCCTCTCCATTAAAGATATCATTATGAAAATATGCCTGCAGCTGGTACAAATATAACCTATACCACTGCAAAGGATAGGCATTATCAAGCTTGATAAAGGTGAAGGAAAACGGTAGGTTAGAAAAACATTTAAATTTTCATTGTTTTATAAAATGAGCAACTCCAGCTACATTTAATTAAATAACTATCCTTTGTTTTCTTCTAGTCAATAACTTACACATTCATAATATGGCCTGAGGAAGACAATGAAACCTGGTATTCCGTCTGTTTGACTTAAGCCTTTGTTAATGGAAAGGGTATGGGGCCAAAGGACTGGTAAAGTGTGGGCTGGGTCTTATGTGGGTAAGATCAGTGCCCTCACTTGCCTAGGTAGTTTCTGCTTTAGTAGGGCCAACTTTTGACCCTAGGCCCCATAGGCCTTAGCAAGAGAGAAACAGGAAGGGAAGGGCTAAAATAAGCAAGGTGGAGGTTGGATGGTCAACACTGGTCAGGGTCAGGATACACTTAATAGTCTTGATAATTAGCTGCCCTGAAAGTCTAGAAAAGGAAAGAGCATTCGTTTTTTTTTTTTTTCCCTCCTAGGAAGCCTGCTATTAGTAAAACACAAATGTTTTGTAGGGTATAATATTTTTAAGGAGTTGTAGCTGCTTCTATATATACTTTCTCAGTGCAGGTGAGATGTGTACAAAACCAGAGACTGATGAGTCAAAAATGAAATATAAGTTATTATTGACATACAAGTTTCAGTAAATGAGGGCCTACCATGTGCTGGACTGTTTTTTTCAGTGAGGAAACAAAAAATCTTTGCCTTTTGGAGCTTACAGCCAGGAATAAGATGAGAGAAACAACAGAATACTATATGGTGGTGTGGTTAAGTGCTACAGAAAAAATAAGGAAATTTAGTTATGGTGGGAGAGGACAGTCTAATTGCAGTAGGAACACTGGTGTTCTGGGTGACACTGAAGCAAAGACTATGGGTGCAACTATATCTGTTCTGTCTTGAAATTGTAAAAAAGTCAAAAGCCTGCTAATTTCTACTATGAAAGAAGGTTGGGAAACGGGCACCCTATTTCATCTTTTTTAGAGGGATATTTTGCTGTATCTACCAAGACTAAACATACACAATTTCTCTGACCCAAACATTCTGCTTCTAGTAGTCTCCCTACAGAAACTATAGTATGAGTGCTTAACGAACAGCAATGCCCATGAAAACTGCATCAAATAGCAAAATGTTCAGCAACAGATAAGCCTGTGTGTTCACCACCTGGCCAAAAGTTAATTAGGGATTATCCACAGACTGGAATACTATGTCAAAATAAAAAATGATCCAGATAGTGATGGTATATTAAGAAAAATTAAAATGCAGAAGTAAATTCTTATCCTACTGGAAGCTTTTAATACTCAACAAAATGCGGTGTCACTCCATCAGTTTTTAAAGCCCTTGGATAGGGTAATGAGAGAACACTGCCGCTTGCTTGTCTTCTTTCTTTGTGATCTCTCCCAGAGATAACGGTGCTGAGGATGGTGTACTTCAGAGTCAGGAGGAGGTTGCAAACCTGCTGTAGTGACTTGCACTGGCTATATAAAATTAAAGCAAAACAGCTTGAAGGAAAAACCAAACTTTTGTCATGAAATATTTTATTGTTTTGGGAGTGTGAATTCAAACACATGTCTAAAAAAGATGCTTTTTAAAACCAATTGTGTGCATTTGGATGAGTTGGAGATCTCTGGGGTAGGACTGGACTAGACACGAAACTGTCTGAACTTTGAGAATATTGCTGAGGGTCTTCAAACTTTACCTACAGCGTCCAAAGACATTTTGGAAAAACTATCACATTTCTAAATTGACATTAATTTTTCATTTTTCAAAAAATTTATTTCATGTGTATGAATGTATTGTTATTGCTTGCTTGTATGTAAATGCACCCGTGTCATACAATGCCTGTAGAGGTCAGAAGAAGGCATTGGATCCCCTGGAACTAGAGTTAGGACAGTTGTTAGCTGCTATGTGGGTGCTGGGACTCGAACCTGGGTCCTCTGCAAGAGCAGCCAGTGCTCTTAACTGCTGAGCCATCTCTCCAGCCCCAAATTTTTCACTTTTAATAGTTATAAAGGATATGATTTTCAGCATACTTAAAATAACAGGAATTTAAATAATATATTCAATGTAAACACAGCAATTTGATAACTACCATTGATTTTTCAATAAACAATAAAAAGCTCTGTTAGAAATTTTATATTATCCGTTTTCTCCCTAGACCTCTTTTATTTCCATCACAATTTTAATCTGATGTAATACTTTCATACTTGATATGTTACTGATTATATATTGTCATACTCTTTGGCTACAAAAATGTTTATAACTTCAAAATATTATGGATTCAGTTACTACAATTAATGCAAAATTGATACAGTAACTATTAAACATAGAAGTTACTATGTATCTGTTAGTAAGGAGACTTTTGTTTTTATATAAGTTCATATATACATGGCTGAAAACTTAGATGGCTATAATCTGATTTTTCATTTATATAGTTGTAAGTACTGAGATGGGAATGGGAAAATATTTCTTCAGTTTTTGAACTTAAGTTATATATCAGAAAGTCATAGTGATTGGTCATCAAATTTAAGGAAGAGATGAGATGGCTCAGTGGGAAGGGACCCCTGCTGCATAGCCTGAAGACCTGAGTTCTGTCCTTGGGACCCACATGTTGGAAAGAGCCTATTCCTGCAGATTGGTCTCTGGCCTCCATACAGTACAGTGGCATGCATTCACACATACTCTAAATATAATTTTTTTTTTTTTTTTGGTGTTCTTGAGACAGGGTCTCCCTGTAGCCCCAGCTGGCCTGGAACTCACTATGTAGACCAGGCTGGCCTCGAACTCAGAGATCCACCTGCCTCTGCCTCTCAAGTGCTGGAATTAAAGGCGTGCGCCACCACACCTGGCTCTAAATATAATTTAAAAGCAATTTAAATGGTCAACAGATTAGTAAGTTAGATCCCCCCCCCCCCCTTTGGGCACACTAGGCAAGTACTCTACCACTGAACTGCATCACTAGTCACTAGGTTTTCCTTCAGTAGTTTTGGAAGCTGAGCACTGAACAGCTCTTCCTGTAAAAGGATCACCTTCCCTAAGAATCAGAGAAGTCCTTAGTCTTTAGTGTGAAATTTACAATATTTACTTGTCTCTGGCACGTAAGAGATTTCTGCCCCTTGAAGCATTTCCTCATAGAAAATTTTACATGGGCTAGAAAGATGCCTTTTCTTGGTTAAGTCTTTGGTGATTGTGAAAGGGAGTGGTGGGAAATAAGTGAGACTACTAAGCATGTTTATCCACAGGCCCATTTCTTTCAGGGAACTGAGTATCAGAGACAGTATGGAGGTTAATGGTCTGCAAGTTCATTACTCTTACCCTGCTTGCCTCTATTTTGCTCTGATTGTCTTCTGACATCTTGAAGGACGCGTACCCTAGCATAAATATTTCTGACTATACGGTAAATCACATTGTTGTTCTTAGAGATGTTAATATATTTTCTGAGACAACTGCATAGTTATTAAATTTGAGATGCCCTGGGAAGGAAGAAAAAAAGATTTTCTTTTTAACAGCAAGACTTTCTAGAAACTTCAGTATACTAAAATATGTGATGAATCTATACACTTAGTAAATCTAGAAGCAATGTTTTTTCAACATGGCATGTGTCATAAGATGCAATAGGCGAAGCACATATTAAAGAAAATACCAGTATTTAAAAATAATTTTAAAATATTTTTTTCTGAATGTAATTTATAAACATCAACCCAAAGATGGTTTACCTTCTTGCCTTAGTAAAATAAGTTTAGAAAGTAAGGTAGTAAGAAAAGTTTAGACGATCTTGGACAAAACTGTCTTTTAATGAACTACTTAAATATAAAGAGAAAATAGTACAGAGTATTTGAGGATTTGGCATAAACAATAGCTATTGTTGTCTACAAAAAAGAAATTTGATGTAGGGGCTTCTGTGACACAAGCATAAGTTTTCTATCAAAATATTGATGGTTATTTATGGGCTTTATTTCTTTAAACTTTTAAAAACATTTTATTTTATGAGCGTTTTGCCTGCACCTAAGTAGGTGTACTATGTACATGCAATGCCCATGGAGGCCAGAAGAGCGTGTCAGATCCCTTGGAACTGGAGCTAAGGATAGCTGTTAGCCACCATGTGGGTGCTGGGAGCCAAAGCTGGGTTCTCTGCAAGAGCAGCCAGTGCTCTTAATTGCTGAGCCTTCTCTCTCTCTCTCACTTTTTTTTTTTTTGTGTGTGTGTGTGTGCATGCCTGCAGGTATGGTCACCCATGTATGTGCATATGTAGGCCAGAGGTCAAAAGTTAGGTGTCTTCCTCTGTTCTTCTACATGGTATTTTTGAGACAGGGTCTCTTACTGAACCTGGAGCTTACTATTTGTGCTAGACTATTTCTGTGGCCAGCAAATCCCCAGGATGTTTCTGTTTCAGTGCTGGGTTACAGATCTAGCCTGCCCCCCCCCCCCAGCTTTTATGTCGGTGCTGAGGACCCAAACTAGTATAGCAAGCAAAAGAAGAGTGGAGGGCAAGGATAAGTGTTCAATCTTGGATGTGTGAATGAATACAAGATTGTGAGACTTGTGAGAAATGTTTGCCAGGTGATGGTTCAGTGGGCAAAAGTTCTTGCCTGATGATGAGTTCAAACTTTGGAACCCATAGTGGAAAGGGAGAACTGACTCCTGAGGATTGTTTTTTGGCCTCCACGTACCAGCAATGGTATTTATATGTGCCTGTTCTCAAACACACGATGCACACACAATAAAAAAATTAAAAAAATTAAAAACAAATGCCTGATGGGTAAAGGGAAGTATCAGTAGGGAACATGCTATGAGAGAGTGGTAGTAGTTCATTCAGGCCAGGAAAAACAATGACACACATATTCTCCATTAATTAAGCAACAATTTCATAAAAACAAGCAATTAACAACAGGACTTTTGAAACTGAAGATAGACATGATTTTGTTGTCAAAAGGTTTGCTGTGATGTCACCTCTTGGACTTGAATGTTGTAGACTTATAGAAGAGAAAGCCTCTAAATAGAACCTTTCATTGAAATCTTACCTACTGTCATTGAAATCCTATTACCTACTTGGAAAAACAAAACAAAAAAAAAAAAACAGCCTAGGCTCCAGGTCCTTTGGTCAAGAAAATACGGCTCTCTACAGTGGTCACAAATTTTAAGTTTACATATTAAAACTGTACCTTATAGTCTATATTCTATATTCTACAGATAGCAAGAAGCAAACTGGATGCCTCTAAGGTATCTAATGTGATTTGCTTTTTAAAAACACATATTCTAGACAAACCCAGAAGACATAGCAGAGGCATGGAGAAAAGTAAGGAAGCTACAATTTAAGGTGATGAATCTGGGAACTAAAGCAGTGAGAATAGACATTAAGAAGTGTCAGAATGCATATGCTTTTAATCCCAGCACTTGGGAGGCAGAGGCAGCACTTGGGAGGCAGAGGATCTCTGCAAATTCGAGGCCAGCTGGGTCTACATAGTGTGTGCCAGGCCAGCTGGGGCTAGTGACCCTATCTCAAAAGACAAAGACAAACAACTAAAGACTAGAGTGACATAGGATGCTCTTTTAGATGACAAGGAAGCTATTCTTTCATTGCATAAAACCAATAAATATAACATTAAAGAAATATAGGATCATAAGTATCCATCCAAACATTTTTTTTGCTCTCAACAATAAATGTTTATAAAGTACCTGCCACAACTAAGCAAGGGAAACAAAGTGAGTAAGAACAAGTTCTTCTTGTAATGCTAAGTACTCTTGCCTTTACTTCTCCTTCACATCTCCCTAGGCACCATTCAAGGAGTTTCTTTTCTCCCTACAGTTAAAAGTTATACAATTTGGGAGTCTTTTAGATAGACCCACTGAAGGGGTACCGCAATTGCCTCACCCTGCATCCCTGTTCAGCACGGACGAAGCTAGAGCGGTCTGCATCCCAATTCTCTATCGGCAATTTAGGTAACCTCTTCAGGGGATGGTGTGCTAAGAATGGGAAGTAGGAATTGGCTAGGCAGTTAGGGTAAAAAGACTCCAAAGAAAAGTGGCCAGTTTCTTGGCTAAAAATCAAAATGTCCTTGGGCCTCTTAGCAACATACCGTGTTCCAAAGGCCAAAACTGTCAAAAGTATTTGGGAGCTCTTAACTAATCCCTAACAGATTTTAAGGTTACCTCTTCAGAGGGGGTAATGTTAGAGTAGCAAAAAGCCCCTAAAAGAGTACATGAAGCTGTTCAGGAAAAAGTAATGGGGAGATATGGGAGAAGTTGGAGGGGAGGGAGTTGGTGTGGATTTGATCAAAACACCTTATATGCATGTATGAAATTCTCAAATTTTTTTAAAAGTGAAAAAAAAAGATTCTTGGGGTACTTGGGAGAGGTTAGGTAGGAGAGAGAAATAAAGAACCATAAGTAAACATAATGTGCTTTGATTAAAAAGAAAAAGTAATGGGGAGATATGGGAGAAGTTGGAGGGGAGGGAGTCGGTGTGGATTTGATCAAAACACCTTATATGCATGTATGAAATTCTCAAATTTTTTTAAAAGTGAAAAAAAAAGATTCTTGGGGTACTTGGGAGAGGTTAGGTAGGAGAGAGAAATAAAGAACCATAAGTAAACATAATGTGCTTTGATTAAAAGTATGCCTCTTGCACTTTTTTTTTTCCCCTTTTTTGAGACAGGGTCTCCTTGTAGCCCTAGCTGGCCTGGAACTCACTATGTAGACCACACTGGCCTTGAACTCACAGAGATCTGCCTGCCTCTGCCTCCACACTCAGCTGCCTCTTGCCCTTTAATAAAAAGAACAGATGGTGCCTGACAAACTATGAAACATTAGAGCTACTGTGAAAGAGAGTGTTTGACTAGGTACAGAAGATACATAGCAAGTTGAGGGCATTTTCCATAATGAACAAGGGCATTAAAGGAAGAAGCATTAAAAAAAAGTGCTCTATCTAGATGAAAGGCTAAAGTATATATACAAAGTATCTTATATACAGCAGGGAGCTAGCTGGGTGGCTCTAAGCAGGTGTGTGACATGATTTAGTTTTTGGAAACATTCTAGACAAAATACAGGAAAAACCAGGAGAGAGCAGAAGGGAGGAGATAAGTAAGGAAGCTACAATTGTTTAAGATGGTATGTTTAAATAGGAGAGATGAGGTATCCAAGGATATGAGAAATGGAAGTTCAAATCTCCTCCACCATTCTATCCACCATCCCCTTTGGCTGACACAGGAATTCTTGGAGCTGACTGAGATGAGCTAACATGATTGAGTGGATGATGCAGGTATTCAAGTTGGGAAGGAAACCATCATTAAAGTTTAAGCTCATCAAGCATGTAAATCCAATTGGAACATAAAAATGATGGAGGTATAGAGTCATTGGCACAGCAATATAACCTACAGAGGTAGACTGAATTACTCAAGAAGGATCTGGAAAGATGGTTGACGATGGTGTTAAATGCTAAAAAGAGGTATGAATATAGATAACAGTTAAGAGAATTTTTTTTTTTTTGGTCTTTTTGAGACAGGGTCTCCCTGTAGCCCCAGCTGTCCTGGAACTCACTATGTAGACCAGCCTGGCCTTGAACTCACAGAGATCCGCCTGCCTCTGCCTCCCGAGTGCTGGGATTAAAGGCATGCACATCTTTTTTTAAAAGCATATAGCTTTGTTTATATGTGTGTGCACATGTCTGTGTGTAGGTGTGCACACACCATGATGTGTGTGTGTAGAAATCAGAAGACAACTTTGTGGCATTTGATTTTCTTTCATGATTCCCATGTGAGTTCTGGGCTCAAACTTGGGTCATCAGGCTTAGTGACAAGTGCCTTTACTTGCTGAGCCATCTCACTGGTCCAAGAGAAACATCTTAAGTCGAATAAATCACTTGAAAATTACTTAATTTTATAAGCCCTAATCTTGTCTGAAAACCAAAATCTATGATACTGTATTAAAGATATAATTTAAGCTGGGTATGGTAGTGCTTGCCTGTAATTCCAGCACAGAATTGGAAGGATCAGGAATTCAGGGCTATCTTTGGCTACTTAGCAAGTTCGAGGTCAGCCTGGGCTATATGAGACCCTATGTCAAAAAACAATGAAATTATACAATTCATATAAAGCCTTACATCAGTACCTAGCACACAAGAACTCAATGTTAGCGATTCTTACTGTATTATACCACTATATAATGTCAAAAAATATTCTCAGAAAAGTAAGTCTAATAACACATGTTACAGTTACAGAGGCTCATTTAATGAAGAAAACAACAGTGAGCAGGAACATTTTAGAATTATTCACCCATTCTTCCATCGAGTATCAACCAAGGCAGACCCTACTTAACTTCCCAGATCTGTTCTGTTCACAGTGGTATGGCTGCAGACTCACATACGCTCTCTCTACAGCTGTACTCTCTTAGTAATGATCTTAAATACAGATTAGGTTAAATGCTTAGAAACCCATCTTAGTTTTATAAAGTCAATGCTTTAGTGTAAAGCATTTTAACAGAATTACTTTGGGTTCCACCAAACAAAAACAAAAGCCAAAACAAGCCCATCTTCTGTTCTTCCCCTGATAAATATATTGTTAAATTTAACAGACCAGGAAAAAGTGATCTTGTCCATGTTATTGGAGAAACAGGATTTGAACTTCTGTCTACCATACTCTACCACCTGGGCCCCCACTTTTCAGTTTTCTTGATGTTTTACCTGGACAAATGGCCTTAAGGCCCACCAAAGGAATACAACATTTAAGAAGATGTTAGAGGGGGCTGGAGGGATGGCTCAGTGGTTAAGAGCACTGACTACTCTCACAGAGGACCTGGGTTTGAGTCCCAGCACCCACATGGCAGCTACGAACTGTCCTTAACTCCAGTTCCAGGGGAATCCTAAGCCCTCTTCTGACCTCCATGGCATTGGATGACACAGGTGCACTCACATACATGCAGGCAATACACTCATACACATAAAATAAAAATAATAAAATATTAAAAAAAGATTTCATAGAAGATGTTAGATTATAATGAGTAGAAACTGATAAAGGTTAAAGTAACATATTCTTCAAAATCTAGTGGGTTGGGCAATTTTGAAGCCACAATTTTGAAGGCAGGCAAAAATAAGTCGAATAATAAATCTCAGGAGTAAGTACAGCACACAAACTAAGGCTCTATACTTTTTCTATGTAGTTTGGGAACTGTCAAATCAGACAATACATCTGGTATTATAGCTGTCATGTTTGATACCATCCTGAAAATAGTGTGAGAAGAGTCTGTTTTTGAGTATGGATTCTGTTTAAGATTTTTTTTTCTGGTGCTCGGGATCAAACTCAGGGTCTTGTGCATACTAAACAAGTGCTCTACCACTGAGTCCCTGGCCTAAGAATTAGTTTTTAAAAGAATATGCCACCGGAGTTTTCAGATTTCAAACAAATATTTTTTAAATTATTTTTTAAAATTTTATGTGTATGTGTGTATTGCCTGCATGTAGGTAAGTGCACCCATGTCGTGGTGGAGGACAGAAAAGGCTGTCGGCTCTCCTGGGACTGGAGTTATGGACAGTTGTTAGCTGCCATGTGGGTGCTGGGATTCTGGCCTTCTGCAAGAACAGTCAGTGTTCTTAACCGCTGAGCCATCTCTCCAACCCTAAGTAAATATTTTAAAAGCTTGGTTAAATAGCTAAACAGGGCTCTCAGTTTCCATTCAGAAAATGCGGGTTATAGTCATAAAAGTAGAAGACAGAAGTGGGACAGATTACTAAAACCTATGCTCCATTCCTGGTAACTCAGAGCACATGCATATGGGGATCTGAAACATAAACATTAGAACCCACCATAGATGCAAAAGCCAGGACAGATTTGGCTCTGTTTTTAAAAACACCTTTCTAGGTCACATTAATGTTTGGTTTTGTGCTAGGAATAATTCCTAGGACAATACACTTCTTTAATATGTGTTCACCATTCCTAACCTGTTTTCTGGTCTTTGCTGTGATTCTTTTTTCCTCTAGTAGCTAAACTTATCACCTTATCCTAATTACATAAAATTCTATTTCTAGAGTCTAAAATGGAATTCTTCAGAGTGATCTAGGAGTCTTGTAATTTAAACAAGCTATGACAACAGAAGTCAATGTATGACTTGAAACAAGCTTGAACTGGAATGTTTTTTGGCTATATGTTTATATTAATACTTTAGATGAGATACAAACTTATACTCTGGACATGCTGATAACCAGCTGTGTAACACTGTATACATTTCTTAACCAATCTGAGGCTTGGTTTCTTCATACAAAATATGCTTTAGTATCTGCCTTAAACTGCAAGGTTCAAGTGAAAAGTAGATGTAAAAGTGCTTAGAAATCATAAAAATTTGCTCCTTAATAATTGGTGGATGTGAAAAACATTACCATTGAAATCTACCTGGACTTTATATCCATGCTCAGATGCCAAGGAGCTCAGAAAGTAACTGACTGTGACTATTATAGTAATAATCAGATATATAGAGATCAGAAATGCATGTGCATCTTAGTGTCAATTGTATTAAAAATGAATCTTTCTGTATGAAACTGTGTATTTTAATAATGAAATGGAGATCTTTTTCAAAGTTTAAAACCTCATTTAATTGTATGTCTTACAGCATTTATACGGAGTGCAATATTGTATAACTGTATTCATTCAACTGTAAACCTAAAAATTTACAGCCAATTTTGAAAGAGATGCATCTTAGCTCTGGAAATTGTTATTGAATATGTCAATTGCGGTCATTAAATAAATAATTTTAAAAGAGTGCTTAGAAATGTAGTAGGCTGTATTGTTCCAGGCAGATTTTTCATATCATTATAATAAAGGACTCACTCTAGACTACCATTAAGATACCTTTGAAGCCAGGTGTGGTGGTGCATGCCTTTAATCCCAGCACTCAGGAGGCAGATGCAGGCAGATCTCTGCAAGTTCAAGGCCAGCCTGGTCTACATAGTGAGTTCGAGGAGAGCTGGGGCTACAGAGAGACCCTGTTGCAAAAAGACCA
>NW_008328087.1:187501-192897 GCF_000622305.1 Nannospalax galili
TTTCTTCTTTAAAAACTTATTTAAATTTAAAGCATCAGGCAATGTAAATGTTTTGAAAATATGATAAAGCAAACATATTTCATAATATAACTCAAGGTTGAAATAATGTAGGTTTTAAGTAAGCAGCAAAAGAGTAAATAAAACCCTGTAAAAAATCATAATCAAGGGACTAGAAATCTAGTGTACAATAAGAATTTATCTTGACTTTTTGGTAGAGATGACAAGTGATTTGTTGCTCACCCTAACAAAGTAATGATATCTGAAATATGGCAAAAAAAAGGAAAAAAAAAAAAAGACAAGACTATAAAGCATTTTGGGACTCTTAACCCAAGTACTAATCATGTTTACATATATACAGACATCAGCAAGATGGTGCCCCATAGTTCCAAACCAGTTTGTTTTCCTAGTCTGCTAGATGTTTAAATAGCATTTGAACCAATTTTGAAAACCAGCAGATTTCACATAAACCCACATTTTAGCTCTACTCAACAAATTTGGCAATATCTGGTAAATGTGCTCTCAGATTCTAGTCCTCACTGTTCCCACTGTTTCCCTTCCCTCTAGGCCAGTAAAAGAATCTGATATTGAACTGTTGAAAATACAGAGCCACTGTCATCTGTCAAGTTGTCTAACTACACCCTTTGGGCACATTTTTGTTTTTTTTTGAGATAGGATCTGGATGCAGCTGCCCAGGCTGGTGTTGAACTCCTGGGCTCAAGCAATCCTCCTGCTTCATCCTTTGAAGTAGCTTCTTAATGGTGTGTACCACTGTACCTGGCCTAGTGGGCACTAATCAAAGCCAGTCTTTAGGAACTGAAGGAGGCACCAGAAGCAATTCTGTTATATAAACAATATTTTTTTTTTATGACTATTCATTAAGTTGGCTCTTTTTTTGGAGACAGGATCTTCCTATATCCGTGGCTGGTCTGGAACTTGCTATATAGACCAGGCTGGTGTAAATCTCACAGAGATCCACCTTCCTGTTTCCAGTGCTGGGTCTAAAGGTGTGCATCACCACGCTTGGCTAGTTAGCTCTTTTTTATTTTATTTTTTTTTTGGTCTCCCTGTAGCCCCTGCTGGCCTGGAACCTGATATGTAGACCAGGCTGGCCTTGAACTCACAGAGATTCGCCTGCCTCTGCCTCCCAAGTGCTGGGATTAAAGGCATGTGCCACCACGCCTGGCCTAGTTAGCTCTTTTAAAGTAAGTTCTTTTGTGGATATTTATTAAGTTATCTCTTTTAAAGGAAATTTCATTTAGCCAGGTGCAGTTTGGAGTGGACATGGCAAGGAATGGTAGAAATAATAACAAAAATTATCTGGTCTTGTCTAAGAGTTGAGGTTGAATGATACATTAATTTCCAAAAGCACAGATTTTGGAGGTGTGGGTGTGGGTGTGCTCAGGGGATCAAATCTAGGGCTTCGTGTACATTACGCAAGCACTCCAGCACTGAGTTACACCTCTAGTTCCATGTAGATTTTCCAATGTAAACTAATGAAAAAAAGGTGAAAGGGAGAGTTCAGGAAGAACTGTTTTTCAGTTGACAAAAGGTAGTAACACTATTAATCAATTGCCCATATGCCAGCAGAGTGTGGACTGATACTCATCTGGGGAAGCCAAGTAACATCAGATGGCATACAGTTGGCGACAGCAGATTCTACTCTGCTTTGCTAGCTGGCATCTGCTGGTCGAGATGTGTTGCAACATGCTCAATTTGGCTAATTAATTCAGACTCATGTTAATAAAATGTGTGGTGTCTAGTTTCTGAAATGTGCCTGAGCCTTAGAACAGAAGCTGTTAATGGTGGATCTGGACGCTGCCACTGGCTCAGGTATACTCACCAGCAGATACCACTATTAAAGTTCATAGAAAGTAATACAGCTTACATAAAATGCTCTTCTCGAATAATCTCTCCTAGTTCAAAATTCAATTCTAGTTGGTGGTTTTAAACTTTTGGGAAAAAATTAATTAGTATGTGAGATAACTGGTTGTCTATGTCAACAGTATGCAAGGAAGAGAATCATTTGATATTTAACATTGTTTCTCAAAGTCTAGTCCTTGCGTGACTGAATAAAAATCTGTATTTTTTTTTTTTTTTTTTTTCTTTTTTAGACAGGGTTTTCCTGTAGCCCCTGCTGTCCTAGAACTCACTATGTGGACCAGGCTGGCCTTGAACTCACAGAGATCCGCCTGCCTCTGCTGGGATTAAAGGCATGCACCACCACACCCAGACTGAAAATCTGTATTATTCTGAACAATCTATACTATTTTTCTAAAGCCCTCCAGAAATCAGAATCAATGAATTGAAATCTAAGTTTTCCACATTAAACTTAAAGAAGTATTGAGTGTGTTGACTTTTTAAATATTTACTGCTTACTATGTGCCCAAATTAGATTGCTTTAGAAGTTATTAATAACCACCATATACTCACTACATTCTATGTGCTATAAGCCAAGCTAAAGTACTTTATATTCTTGAATTAATTCTGTTCAACAAATTTAGTTTTAAATAATCCATGGACATCTGGCTAGTGAATGGTCATGTTGCTGAAACCCAGGTTGGATTCTAAAACCCAGTCTTAACTGTTGTATTATTTTGCTGTCTTGAATTCAGAGTCAATTTAAAATTGCTTCATAATCCTATGTGAGCAAATTTCCTCCTACACAAAGAAAGCAACTACTGAAGTGCATTATTAAACTTTAAGTATGATGGCTAAAAACATTCTACATTAACCTAAGAAATTTCTTTCCACTTATCTTTCAAGATGAAAAATAAGTATAGGGTAGGAGGAGTACATGGGCTTGGCAGTCTTCATTTTGTGATTATAAACTAAATTCTACAGAGTCCTCTGTCCAGTGGGCAGAGAACGTTCCTAATGAACTAAGTGTTAAGTATTATCTTGATTTTGCAATTTTTAATAGGCAGTGCTTAATGCTACCAAAAAGCTATCACAGGAACACCAGGACCAATTAGAACTTGCAAAAGAATTTCAGGGAGAAAATAACTTTGCCTAAATTGGGTTGTGGCCAGATGTACAGCAGTTGCCTTGGTATCTGCTCTGATAACATCAAGATTCATCTGTATTTGAATCACAGAGCCCACACATCTTTCAACAACAGTCTGCAGGGTGCCAGGAGTTGAAACTCAAGAAACTATGCTGACGTCAGTATACTCTGCAGATTTTACTGTATCAATTCCAAGCACAGACCAAGCAGCAGCACTTGATTAAACGTAGGCAGGCTTATGTTCCCAGCTCAGGACACTAACAAACTCTACACACATCGGAGGATTAAATGACAAAGTCTTAGCTTGCTTAGTGGAATAGATTTAACTAGTAATGCATGGCAAGGATATGTGCAGCTGCAATTGAGCGGGCTTAGTCAAAACTGGAAGGCTAGGAATACTGTTGAATAGTCCTGCAAAAAGTATTTAATGTAATCAAGCCTCCAGTCTAGCTTCAGAGCTCACAAAAATAAGCCCCCCCCCTTCAAAAAGAGTCCTGGGTTAACATCTTCAAAATGCCATGTCACAGAGGGGAAGATGGGCACAGTTGTAGATTAGAATTGCCATAGTACATAAATTTTAATAGGATTCTGAGTTGCAGACTCAGTTTTTTTATGTTACAGACTTGTTAATTTTCTTATTTGTAATAATGATACTAGTAATAACTACTTCAAAATTCGTAGGAAATTCATGTTGGAAACCTTAGGGGGTTTGCCTAAGAAAAAGATCTGTAGCCAATTTTTTAAATGGCAATAAAATAGTAAGTAATGTGAGGAAGATTGAAATACATATATAAAATGTTTACAACTGTTATACCTAGGTAAAAGGATACGTGAATGTACATTATATGCTTTTAGCTTTTTAACTTTTTTTTCCCAAGACAGCACTTTAAGTATCTTTAAAGAATACAGTCATTACAATATTCACAAGTATTAAGTTGCTTAATAGGCCTTAGACGTTCGGGACTAAGGCAGTACACCGGTATCCAGAACTGTAGTCAAAACTTAAACAGAAAGGCGAAAGGAAAGGGAAAAAAAGGTAGAAAAATCAGAAAAACAGGTGGCGGGGAGGCCTTGCCGCGGTGCATGGCGGTGGGAGGTTTGGGGAGGGGAGTGTCATCATTTTCTTTTATAGTAGGGGTGTAAATTGATTTCCTCAAGGTTTTGGAACCCGTGGGGGCGTGGTCGGGAGTTCCATTTTGCAGCCGCTAGGGGCTCCGCCCCTGGGTCGGCCTTCAACCCTGCTAGCCCTCCCGGTCCGAAAACTCCTTCCAAATAGTCGAAGCAGGTCGGGCAGCCGCGCCCTACAGGGATCCTCAGCCGGGTGAAGGGAGGGCGGGCCAGCCGGAAAGAAACCTTCTTCCAGCGGAAGCGGCCCTGGGTCCCTCCGGTTTTCTCGGCGCTCTCTGCCCATGGTCCGTCAGGCCGGGGCCAGCCCCACGGGTGGGCGCCGAGGGACACTCACCTCACCCGGACACCCAGGTGCAGGGGAAGCACCCCCTGGGGCTCAGGCTGGGGCGACTTTTCCCGCTTCCTTTCTATCACCCTACTAGGAAGTGCCAAATACAGCTTCCGGACTTTCGAAGCTCTAAACTTGTTCACCTAGGTAAGTGGTTAGGCGGCTCAGTAAAGAGTCTGAAAAGCAAACCTGCAGTTCCTGACTACGAATTAACTCGGCTAGTGTGAAATGTCGAGTCACCTATGGTTCCTCTGTAGGCCTACTTACAAATGCAATCCTTCCCACTGGCTCCGCTGTTGCTCCGGGTAACAGTCAGACCCGGCTGAGGAAAAAAGTCAGTCGTACGGCAGACAGGAAACTCCGCTTGCCATTATCAATTATGGCTGCCTTAGCTTCAACAGTAACTTCCGATTGTGAGTCGTCGCTCTACGCCACTGGAGGCTTACTCTGTGGCTGAGCTAGCCAGCGGCGCCCAGTGGGCAGGAGACCGCGCGGAGCAGCGGAGGAAAGGAAAAGGGCGGGGAGAGGGAAGCTGGCGCCAGTGCCGCGCTCTGATTGGGCAGCTATATTTGCCTTGGCTCCGCCCACCCCTCTTCTGTAGCGAATGGCGGGCCCGCGTGGGGGGGCGGGGCGGGGCGATGGGAGCGAGAGTGTGTGAAGGGGCGGGGCGAGTGGGCGAGGAGGAGGAGAAGGAGAAGGAGGAGGAGGAGGAGGAAGAAGGCGGCGAGCGGGGAGGATGGCTGAGTGCGGGCTCCCGAAGGTAACCCGGGCCAGGCGAGGCGGAGGGTGTCTGGGGGTCGGTTCTGCCTGCTTTCCTTCCAGCCGCCCTGCCGGGCAGGCTGTCGATAGGGGGAGGCCCGGCGCGTCCTGACAGGCGCGAGCCGGCGCGGCTGGGGCGAGGCCTGAGGGGCCGGGGCCCGGGGAGGCGCCGCCGCC
>NW_008328087.1:192924-216715 GCF_000622305.1 Nannospalax galili
GCCCCGGGCGCCCGGGGTACGCTCGGCTCTTCTAGTTGCAGCGCGGGCCACCGGGCTCGAGTGCACGGGCGGCCGGGCGCGGCTACGGGGCTGCGGGGTGGGGTCTCCTCGCCTCCTGCCCGAAGTCCTCCGCCCTAGGCGGTCTCCTCCCTGGAGCATTGGCCGAGTGCTGGAGCGGCTTGGGTGTGTTGCTGGAAGGAGTTGTGGCCGCCGAGACCGCCGCGTTCCACGCGCCCGATAGCAATCTCTGTGGAAGCTCCCAGGGCCAGAGGAAAAGTAGTGTAACTCCCTGTCCCCGCCCAGCCCGCGGCGTCCGGGGCTGCAGGGCAAAGCGATTTTCCCCAGCCCCTCCGCATCCATTGTTTGAACCGTCCCCTCCCCCATTCTAGGTAGAAGAATGACTCCAAAGCCTTAATTTGCCTCTCTTCTCTCTCTCTTTCTTTTGCCCCCCTCCTTCCTTCCCCCCACCTCCGTCCCTCTCTCTCTCCCCCCTTCCCTCTCTCCCCTCTCCCCTCCTCCCCTCAGCAGAGGGTTTGCGTTAACTGGAAGTAGGTTTACAAACAGGTGGATTGAATTGGAAGGAAGATGCTTTTGGGGTGTGTTAACAGTGTCACCCCTTACACTTGGCATTTGATTTTCCTTTTTTTTTTTTTTTTTTGGTCCGTTGGGTTGTATCATTATTGGGGGTGATGAGAATAAAAGAGGAAACACTTTGTGACCTACCTCCCCAAATGTTTTCGAAGTCCCTAGGGATGCTGAAGTAAAAATTAGCTTGCAAATGTTCCATGAGGTCAGTTTGCCCCCAGCGTGGTGACTATCAAGTCTCTAAGCTTACACGTGTTACCTTGTACCCTCTTGATGCACATCCTGAAGGTGTGCCATCTATTCAGGAGGATTGCCAAATCAAAAAACTTTTGTTTCTGTTTTTCAGAATTCTAGGATATGCTTGTGCCATCAAGTGTTTTGTATTTAAATCAATATTGACAAATAGCTTTAATATTAAAGGCCTAAGTTTTTGTAGCACTAATCTTCACTGTCACCCCTCCTTGGTATGGCCTTTATAACTGTTACTTTGTATTTGAAGAGAGTTAACTATTACTTACAATTTGTAACATTCAGTGAGTTTACAAGTTAAATTATACATGTATTTGAGTTTATTAAATGTTTTTATTTTTCCATGTGACAAAGACAGATTTTAATAGCTAACAATTCTCCCCACATGGAGTTTGGGCTGAATAAAATAAACTTTTTACTTTAGAATTTATAGTTTTGAATATGCATTTAAAAATCGCAAAAATAAAAGTTTTGGTCTAAGGTTTGCATATTTCAAAGGGATTAAAAATTAGCATAAAGCTAACAGATATTTTTGAAATTGCAATTTGGCATTATGACATGGCCTGTCTCTAACAGTACTGTATTTTGCCAAGGTTCAGTTTTTGAAGAAACAATTATATTTGTTTCCATTGGCATTTGTTATCTCACTGTATTTTCTCTTCTTATTTAGAAATTGATGTGAATTGAAGAGTGGTGGTGTAAAGAGATACATCAATAATCTTGAACCTGAATATTTTATTATTATTTTTTTAAACTATCATCTTCAGAAAGTTGAACAGAATTGTTAATTGGTAATTGTAGCAAGTAAGAGCATATATCAACGTGTGAACTGTAAACCAGTCAAATTTGAAGTATATTCATGTTTAAATAGGAGCACCAAATTACTATTTTGCAGAAATTCTGTACCTAAAATATCACGTTGGACTGAGGGTGTAGCTCATTGGTAGAACATTTGCGTAGCATATACAGTGCCCTGGATTTGATTATAAATAAATGAAAATATAAATAAAAATTAAATAGATTGTTGTTTCTTCTCTGATTTGGGACAGGACAGAATGACATTCCTTCTCCCAGACATAAACTGGGATTCTCTATGAAAAAGTTCTAAAGATCGCTACTGAATAGTTGGCTGAGCTATAAATGTATTTATATATACATAAGTGTTTTTTGCTTTGGATTATCCATATTAATTTTGAGTAAAATTGGGACGCTGTTTACAAGTAGTTAAATTTTAGCCCTTTTTCTTTTGAGGCTAGGGCTTGCTTCTGACTGACCTGGCCTGGAACTCTATCTACAGAGGCCTGCCTGCCTCTGTTTCTCTTGAATGCTGGATTTAAGGGCAGGTACCACTATGCCTGGCCCTCCTATTTGTTTTTCAAATGTGCTGATTATCAATATTTCTTATATGTTAAAGATGTTTCTGAATGACTTGTGTTCTTTAAACAATTTCATGAACTTTTTTTTCTTTATTTGGTGAAAAGATACTCAAACAGAAACACTCTTGACATTTTATGCCAAAACAAAAGCAAACAAAAAAGACCATAGTATGTGTAGATGTAAAGATGCACATTTCTGGAGTGTGAAGATTAAATGAAAGAATATCCTCAAATTTCAGTTTGCTATGTCTTTCATGTGTCTTTCATATATGAAACGGTATAAAATCTGTGCTTATAACAAGACAAAATCCAAACAGAAAAAAAAAATGAAACAAATAAGTTAATTCAGATCTTGCTGTGAGTTCTGAGGTTTTTAAAAATTTTTATTTAATATTTAACATTTTTGTGTATGAGTGTATTGTCTGCATGTGTATAAATACACCTGTGTTGTACAGTGCCTGTGGAGCTCAGAAGAGGGCATCAGATCCCCTGGAACTAGAGTTACAGATGATTGTTAGCTGCCATATGGGTGCTGGGAATAGAACCTGGGTCCTCTGCAAGAGCAGCCAGTGCTCTTAACTGCTGAACCATCTCTCCAGCCCCAAGTTCTGAGGTTTGTGACTGGGACTTGGTGAAAGATTTTAGAACTTGTTTATAAAAATTAGTTAAAAGAGGAAACTTATAAGAAATATATAAAAATAAGTATTTTGACACTTCTTGACTATTAGAGAATGGATATTTTGTTGTAGATAAATTGGATAATGATACTTTAAGTACTTTTGGATAATGATACATTAAGTACTTTTATGTGATCCTTGAAATGAATCCTGTATTAGGTTGGTCAATAATTTTGTTCATTGTTAGACTTACTGCATTTCATTCATTGTATTTTGTATTACATGCTTTATAATTTAAGGATAATAAACCAAAGCATGAACATTACCACCTGCTAATCCTTGTATCCTATTGGAACTGCTTAGTTTTCTGAATTTTGTTTCATATACATGTGCATCAAAGATGTGTCTTATAAATCTTTTTAGAAACATTTTCTCTGTTAATATAATGTTTGTATTTTCTTATCTACCTATCCAAACTTGACTTTTAAAATTTGAAGTTTCATGCTTGACATTGGCATGTTCTAGGGTATCTGAAATGTGCTTGTTAAAGAGTGCAAGTTGAAGGAAAACATTCTAAGTCTAAAAGACTTATTTTCTAAAATAGGCAGCTAATTATTTTAAAGTAAGTTTTTATTTACTATTCTTTCTTGTTCCCAACTTTTTAGCAAAGCATCTAAAAAGCAAAGTTTGAACACATAAAAAGAATATAATTGTGAAGAGCCCTTAAGCCTTTGAGATGCTAGTAACATGTGCATCTTTAGTAAGTGTGCAGCTCTCATTATCAAAGATTGGAAGAAAACTAGATTTCACACTATATACATCTCATTCCAACTTCTGAAGATTGGAGCTAATGGCACGAAGTAGTGTATTTCTGAAAAAGGAAGGGATTCTTTCATAGGGAAGAATGACATTGCTTGTAGCTAACCATTACAGGAGACCTTTTTTGGGGGGTCCTTTGAGACAAGGTCTCCCTCTAGCCCCAGCTAACCTGGAACCTGATATGTAGACCAGGCTGGCTTTGATCTCAAAGACGTCCGTCTGCCTTTGCCTCCTGAGTGCGGGCATTAAAGATGTGCACCACCACACCTGGCTCCCAAAAGATTTAAAAAAGATAAAATGAGCCCCTAGTGAAATACACCTGAAAGACTTTTTTTTTTAAATTTTATTTATTTTTATTTTATGTGTATGCGTGTGTTGCCTGCATGTAGGTAAGTGCACCCGTGTCATGCAATGCCTGCAGAGGTCAGAAGAGGCTGTCGGATCCCCTGGGACTGGAGTTATGGACAGTTGTTAGCTGCCATTTGGGTGCTGGGATTCAAACCTGGGTCTTCTGCAAGAACAACCAGTGTTCTTAACTGCTGAGCCATCTCTCCAGCCCCAACCCGAAAGACTTTTATGACTTACTTTTTCAATGTCTTTATAGCACTGTGAAGACTTGTAGTGTTCATTGTTCTTTACCTTCTGTTACTATCTAGAAATTCTGCCTTTTTAATCACATAGGTTTATAGCTTATGAAAATCTTTTATTTTGGGCTGGGGAGATGACTCAGTAGGTTTGGATCCCCAACACCCACTTTGAAGCAAAGTGCAGCACATCTGTGTAACCCCAGCACTACTAGGGGCTGAAACAGGCCAATCCTTGGGGCTTACTGGCTGGCCCAGTAGTTGAAATGGTGAACTCCAGATTTTGTGAGAGACCCAGACTCAGAAAAATGTGTGGTGGAGATTGAAAGAGGAAGGCCCCTGATGTTAACCTCTGGCCTACACACACACACACACACACACACACAGAGACAGAGACAGAGGCAGAGACAGAGACAGAGATGGGCAGGGGGGACTTTATTTCCCCTTCACAAGATGGCCTTAAACTCTGTAGCTCCACACTGACCTGCAACTAATCCTTCTGCTTCAGCCTCCTGAGTGCTGGGATTATATAGGCAATTGTCACTATGCCCAGTCCTTTTTAGTTTTCAAATGCCCTGGAGGTAATGTGTAAATGGCTTGTTTTGACACAGAATGACTAGCACTTCAGAGTTAATTTTATCAGTTAAAATACAGATTTTCCTGGTTTTTTTTTTTTTGTTGTTGTGTATTTTCAGTTTTCAGCCCTTTCTTAGTTATGCAGCCTTTAACTTTTTTATTCTGTTACATATTTCTTATTGGCTGAAGTTTTCACATTCACTGATGTCATATGTATTATAGGTGCTGAGGATGTGAGGGGTAAATATCACATTTCCTGCTTTATTACATTTTGGGTTTGTTGCATGAATGACTTGGAGAAACCAGAAGTTTGTTGTCTCACAGCTATGACAAGTGCTGTAACAGTAGTATCTATTGGCAAATTTGGATGAGTTAAGACTCAGATTGCTTGTATAATTGGCAGTGCTTGCTGGAGGATAAGACGAGTACTAACACTTGGTAGGTGAAGAGTGGGAATGAACAAAGGTTAGACATACAGTCCATTTTGAAAGTTTTGAGGCATAACTTATTTGTATTCCAATAATATTTTTCTTTAATTTAAAATTTTTATTTGGGGTGTGTATTTGTGTATGTGTGCGTAGGTCAGAGAACTTGGGGTGGGGCTGATTTTCTTTGAAGATGTGAGTTCCAGGGATGGTTTTCAGGCACAGTGGCAATTGCCTTAACTCACTGAGCCATCTTCTTGCCAGTATGCCAGCACTAATAGTATTTTAATTCCTACAGTAGATTCTCATTAAAGTTTTTATTTCTGCTGGTTATTTCTTGTGCATCTAATTGAACTTGGGCCTTGAACTGTATACCTATAGTAATGTTGAAGGACTGTTCAAATTATTACTTAGAGTTTTTACCTAAGTGAGTTTTTATTTATATTAATTAAATGAGAAGAGGACATGTTAGCCTAATTTGTGATAATTCCAAGCCTTAGAAATTGGGTATTGATATATTTCAAATTCATATTTATATATCTTATGAAACATAGTAAGAATCCTTTTTATTACACAGCATTTGATTTCTAAGTATAATAACTTATTTTTATACTTAGTTGACAGTGCTCATTCTTTTTCAAAATATTTTTATTCTTTGAGAATTGCATACAATGTATTTTGATCACATTCACCTCTCCTCTCCAAATCCTCCTAAGTTCCAACCTATTCAACTTCATGTCCTCATGTCCACTCTTTTTTTTTTTTTTTTTGGTCTTTTGAGACAGGGTCTTCCTATAGTCCCAGCTGGCCTGGAATTCACTATGAAGCACTTAAAAAAAAAACAAAAAAACTATTTAGTCCAGTTTATACTGCCAAATACTCTTAGGTGTGGGGCTGTCCACTGGTGCCTGGTCGACCTACCAGGGGTCACATCCTTAAAGAGAATTGACTCCCTCTCTTAGCTAGTGGTGAGACTTTGGGCCCACCTCTTGCTTTTATGCTAGGATTTTTGTCTCGTTTGAGCTTACACAGGTCTTGTGTATGTTGCCACAACCAGTGTGAATTAGTATGTGTAAATGCCCTGTTGTGTCCAGAAAACAGATCTCATTTACTGCTGAGACAGTGCTCATTCTTTAGGTCCTGAGACTGTGTGGTCAACAATTATGTTCTGGTCAAAAGCTTTATATGTCTTACTGTATGAACCTGAGGACTGAGTGATTTTTTTTTTTTTTTTCCCCTTGAGATAGGATCATCCTAGGTAATAATAGATTGCCCTCGAAATCTACCATGTATTTTTCTAATTAGTGCTGGGATTTTAGGGCTGTGCTACCACATAGAGCAATTCATTTTTCATGTAGTATTTAATAGTCAAGGGTATAGTAAAACTTACAGAAATTTGGGATAGTTCTTTTTTTGATTTTCACATTTCAGCAATTACCTTAAAACATTGGCACCTCGTTTTATCTCATTGTTTAGGGAACTGGGAACTAAGACTTTCAGATGTTTTTGCTTTGGTACTATTCCATGTTCTTTTTCCTGGCTAAACAGCAGGCCTCAGTTCTGTAGCACATTCTTTGGAAGACCTTTGACTCCTAGTTAGAGTATCCTGTTTAAGGTGCTATAGCACCTGTACTTTCCCTTTTATTTTTTAATTAAAAAATATTTTATTTTTAAAATTTTTGTGTGTATGAGTGTAACTGCACCTGTGTCAGTGCGGGGTTCAGAAAAAGGTGTCGGATCCCCTGGAATCAGAGATATGAATGGTTGTTAGCTTCTAGGTGGGTCTTGGGACTCAAACCTGGGCCCTCTGCAAGCGCAGCCAATGCTCTTAACTGCTGAGCCATCTCTCCAGCCTGTATTTTCTCTTTTATAGCATCAGTTTTATAGTGATTTGCTTAATGTTTTTGATAAAATGTAAGCTTTGTGTTAAGCATTCTTGTATTTGTCTTTACTGTTTATTCAATATGTTAATGCAATGTGTAGACTTTAAGTTCCTAGTAGAAGATTAGTTTTAAGTTAATAAATGTATAGCCCCAGACAAACTGAACAGGCCATTAAAATGGACAAAGAAAATATTACCACATTATCCTTCTCTCATACGCATTTCATTTCCTAGTCTTAGAACTCCTGAGACCTTAATTCAGGCCATTTTAATTCTCATATAATATATATTTTTTGAAAATTGGCAACCAAATGTTAAAAGGACTGGAATTACTTGTTTAGTTGAAAATAAGAAGAGAGAGAAAAATACTTGAAAAGCCATTGAAAGCTGGATGTGGTGACTCCATTTGTAATTCCAGCAGTTGAGAAAGTGAGGCAGACTGTTCTGAGCTTCAGGCTAGCCTGTTCTAGAGAGACTGTGCCACAAACAAAGTAATTGCAGAATGTTTTTAAAAAGATAACTTATAGCAGCTTAATTTATAAGCAGGTAGAATTTTTCAAGATGCCATTTGTTTTGTAATTAGAATAGCATAGAGATGATCTAGTACTATAAAGAAGTTGATCGGTGTATTTTGTTAAAGATTACAAAATGATTTGTATTTCAGAAAGACTTCATCCTAAATGATGTTTTAAATCCTTTAGTGTGTTAAGCATTTGTTATTGGAAAGATTTGCTTAATGAAGTGAAACAGAATAGGTACCAGCCAGTATTTAGTGGACAAAGCAAATTGAAATAACTAATTACCTAAAGTACTGGACTAGTATAGTAAAATATTGCTACCTTAAGTTTCCAAAGGTAGGTTTTTATACTTCACCATATTTCTTTGTTTAGTTAGCTATGTAATATGTAAAATTTTGTAACCTGTTTTTCTCCATCAATGTTTAAATGAAAAATGTAACCTGTTAAAATGATATGACAGAATGGCAAAAGTGTTGAACTTTTATGGTATTACAGACAGTAACCTTTATTTCTCTTGGCATCTCTCAGTCACCTGGATTGGGAAATTTAGGTTTGAGGTTAAATTACCTGTTTACCAGAATTCTGTGGATGACCTAAAGGAGAGTGTATTTAATTCTAAAGCTTTGGTTTGTATATATCTGAGATAGAGAAATTGAACATTTCACTCAAAGGCTTTAGTTCTAGTTCAAATATTTGCATTTATATATTGAAGATCTCTTCAATTCTGTGACTATATAAGGATAGGGAGACGAATGGCTCTTCTGTTAAAACAAATATTGGTTTATCTCCATGTGTTAACATAGTCCTGAATTCATACAAATGAAATGCTTATATACTAGGTAGCTTAAAATAGTAAATTTTATGATTTAATCTTGAAGATGTTTATTTATGTGTTTTGTAATGGGTCATTTGAAATTCTTAATAGTAGAAACATGGCCTTGTTTCAGGACACCCACCAAGCAACTGTAGTGCTGCAGCATTAAAAAATTTGTACTTACAGGACATGGGTCAAGAACAAAGTGTATCAGAGTCCAAAGAATATGTCTTTTGTTTTGCTTTGAGCATCCAGGACCTAAATATCAGATATGATGATCAGTGAAAGTTGCCATAAATTGGATGGCATATGTTTTAGGTTGATGTTTTAGGCATGAAAACCAAGAATTATTTTGGAGTTTGAGAAAAATCTCTTAAAAAAAATAGGGTCAGTTGTTTTTAAAAACACAACTTTAAGAAAATTTACTAAGCCAGATGTGGTAGTGTATGCCTGTAATTCTAGCACTTGGAAGGTGAAGGTAGGAAATTTGGAAGTTCAGTGTCATCCTTGGCTTCATTGTGAGTTCAAGGCCAGCTTGGGCTACATGAGGCCCTGTCTCAAAAAAAAAAAAAGCCAAAAAACCAAAATAACGAATTTTTCTTTCATTCCTCCTTTTTTTTTTTTTTAGAAACTAAGATAAGTTTTGTAACTACAACACAAATATTTCCACATTGTTTATGTACAGCATCTAACAGGTTCAGTGAAAATGTTTTCATTTTATCTTTACAAAATTTTTATTTGATGTTTACTGAGTGTTTTGCTTGCATTTATGTAGGTGCATCATATGTGTGTAATGCCTGCAGAGGCCAGGAGAGGGCATTGGATCTCCTGGAACTG
Organism: Nannospalax galili; assembly: GCF_000622305.1. Lineage (NCBI taxonomy): Eukaryota > Metazoa > Chordata > Mammalia > Rodentia > Spalacidae > Nannospalax > Nannospalax galili. The sequence continues at coordinate 202,207 of NW_008328087.1, forward strand.
GAGTTAGGGATGATTGTTAGTGCCTTATGGGTGCTGGAAACTGGACCTGGGTCCTCTGCAAGAACAGTCAGTGCTCTTAACTGCTGAACTCTCCAGTTCCCTTTTATTTTATATTAATTTAAAAAATATTTTTTGTATGTGGTGTATGTGAGTTTCCACATGTGTGCATACCCATTCTCTTTTTTTTGAGATAGGGTCTGTCACTGAACCTGGAGCTCACCTCTTCAGCTAGACTGTCTAGCTATACAGCAAGGAGCCTGTTTCTGCCTCCCCACTGCTAGGATAACAGACACAAACCATCATGCTGTCTTTTAATGTGTGTGCTCAGATATGAACTCAGATCCTGTGCTTGCAGAGCAACCACTTTACCTACTGAATCATCCCAGCCTAAAGATATTTTTTTCTTTGAACATCCCCACAGTGTTGTATAACCTAAACATTGTGGCATTGTTAGCTTGTGAAAACTGGAATTGGTTAGAAGCTATTAAAAATTAAATCTACTAGTTAACTTTTGTTTTTAAAGGAAAGTATGGTTGTAAATGGATTTGATAAAAATACTTTTACCAACTTTTGTTAATTTAAAAAGGGACCAAATTGAGCCTTTATTACACAGAAATAGATAATAGTATAAAATGTTTCAGTTTAAAGGTTTTTTTTTTTAATAATTAAAAAAAATATTTTATTTATGTGAGTGCACCCATGTTGTGTAGTGCCATGGAGGTCAGAAGAAGGCTTCGGATTCCCTTAGAACTAGAGTTAAGGACAGTTCGTAGCTGCCAAGTGGGTGCTGGGAATGGCACCCGGGTCCTCTGCAAGAGCAGTCAGTGCTCTTAACTGCTGAGCCATCTCTCCAGCCCCGTAATTTTTTTTTTTAAAGAGAGAATAAATTTACTTTAAAAGTCAGGTTTAAAACTCTTGTAGAGTTATCTTAGTGAATAATGCTTTACTGTATGACTAATTAATCTGCAAAATACTATAAAAACTTTATCTGATCTTTTCTCAAATGGAGCTCAGTTAAGTTGACATTATATGGATATACTTTATTATTTAGAGAGAATGTTTTGCTAATTGATATAATAGTTTTAGCAGGATCTTGAATAATTTTGTTAAAATGAAAATTAAGTTTAGTATAATTGAGTTTTACTATATTTTATTACATTCAAATTCTTTGAAAATTGATGTCAATAAATATTAGATTCATGTGATAAACATTTTAAAAATCGTTAATTAGCAAAGTTTATTCCTGAGCATGACTATATCCAGTTCTTATAATTATGTAAATTGGTAATACTTGATTTGCTTCCAAGAGTAGCTTAAAATCTCTATTGTTAAATGACTTTTTTCTAGTATGACTTAAATAATATATCACTTGCCTATGAACTACTGAATGATTTGTATATTTATTGTGTAAGAATTTTTTTATAGCTAAGCTTCTGTAATCTGTTAGTCTGATTAGTCTGCTTTAAAAAAATACAGTCTGTGACTTAATAAAAAGTATACTTTTCAGAGTTTTATTGATGAAATTCTAATAAAGGCAGCATGCAGTTTTCTTCTTGGTAAGGTCTCTTGCAGATGTTATCTTCCCTCATCCTTCCTGTATCTTTACTTGAAGGAGTAAGATCTTTGATCTGTTATTTATAAGAGCACTTAATCCCCTCATGAAGACCCCTGACCCTGTGTTCTCGTTGAAATTTTGTACTTCCCAAAGGCCTCATCACTAAATATCGTCACAGTGATTACAACATAAGCTGCAGCAGTGAGCTTATTTAGAAAGTGGCATATACCAATTGGGCACTGTGTGGTTTTGTTTAATGTGTTAAATTATAAGAATAGTAAAATGCTGCTGCCTTTCAATATTTTGAGTATCTTCTGATAGGAGAATTTCCCTTTTATTATTTTATTTTATTTTTTGGTCTTTTTGAGACAGGGTCTCTCTGTAGCCCCAGCTGTCCTGGAACTCACTATGTAGACCAGGCTGGCCTTGAACACAGAGATCCTCTTGGTTCTGCCTCCTGAGTGCTGAGATTAAAGGCATGCACCACCATGCCTGGCTATTTTACTTTTAATTGTTTTTGATTTATTTATTTTTATTTTATGTATTAGGAGCATTTATCCTCCATATGTAAGTACACCCGTGTTGTGCAGTGCCCACAGAGATCAGAAGAGGGCATTGGATTCCCTGGAACTGGAGTTACAGACTGTTGTTAGCTAGCCTGAGTCCTCTGCAAGAGCAACCAGTACTCCTAACCACTTTTTAAAAAAAGAAATTCCTTTTTTAAAAATTTATTTGGTCTTTTTGAGACAGGGTCTCCCTGTAGCCCCAGCTGTCCTAGAACTCACTATGTAGATGAGGCTGGCCTTGAACTCTCAGAGATTTGCCTGCCTCTGCCTCCCAAGTGCTGGGATTAAAGGCGTGCGCCACCATGCCCAGCTTTCTGAAACTTGATGTTTCTTATGATTGTGTATGGACATTTTGCTTTGCAATGCTTGAAAATAAACACATGTGAGATACTGTCAAGCCCCAAATACATTATATAAGTTGTAATAAATCCAAACTGTTAGGATAGTAGGCAGATAAAATTAGAACATAAAATTGAACATATAGCACTTCCTCTAAAGTCTCAAAAATGGATTACATAGGCTTGGTGTGGTGACATATGCCTTTGATGCCAGCACTTGGGAGACAGAGGCAGGTGGATCTTTGTGAGTTGGAGGCCAGCCTGGTCTACATAGTGAGTTCCAAGACATCTGGGACTACAAGGAGACCCTGTCTCAAAAAAAAAAAAAAAAAGAAAAAAAAAGGATTACATAAATGCTGGAAAGGCCATTTACTTTATAATCATGGCAAATTACTAATAATGTACCTACTTAGAAGACCGTAAACTCTCATGTTGCTGTTTATAGTACTTTAATTTTTCTGAGTTTATAGAGTAATAAAAAGGATTTCTATAATCAGATTGACAAAGTAAAGTACTGTGGGTTTTACATATAAAAGTGAAACATTAAATATAAATAGCTTAAAATGCTGAAAATGGTTTTTTACTTACATTTACTCTTGGATATTGTAGTGATCTTAAAATAGGTAATAAAATAGCAATCACATTTTATTTTTCTTGCTTTACACTTATTAGGTAACTGGCTTCCCTTTACTCTTCTGGGTTCTTTGGCTGGTCTAACAAATTAAATTGACATAGAGTAACAGGAGAAAAGCCAAACTTAGTTACACATTTAAACAGGAATCTTACTAAGTGTGAGATTCAAAGGAGGAGCAGATGATTGAAGATCATCTTGAACTACAGAAAGGATTAGGAGTTTGGGACTTTGGGGGTGGTAGGGATTTATGTTATGGGTAGATGAGTGGACGGATTGTATGGCAGTAAAGACTTGTCTTGCTGTGAAAATAAAGTCAGATAATAGTTTTATTAGATATCAGAAAGGGCTTGGGCTTTTGTAGCTCAGTGGGAGAAAGCTTGCTTGGTATTTACAAGACCATGGGTTCAATCCCCAGTATTGCAAAAAGCAGCATCTCTCTTCCTGATACTGATAACAAGAGGATAGCTTGTTAGTGCTCAGAATAATGAGCTGAAAATTCTCCAAAGGAAGTTTGTCTTAAGGTGGCACACATTGGTCTCCAAAAATATCATGTTAGAGTGGCATATTATGAGCACCAACAATGACTCAACATTTAAAAAAATTTATTATTTTTATTTTATGTGTATGAGTGTATTGCCTGCATGTAAGTATATCCATGTCGTGCAGTGTCCATGGAGGCCAGAAGAAGGTGTTGATCCTGGAACTTGGGCTCTAGGAATCAAACTTGAGTCCTCTGCAAGAGCTGTCAGTGCTCTTAATTGCTGAGCTGTCTCTAGCCCCATTATAATAACCAATATTTTAAACTTTGCTAGTTTTCATGGGGAATTATGGGAATACTTAGTTTATATATGACCTGTGTGGAGGTTCTCAACAAGAAAGATAGTTTAAGTACTATTCATATGTAAATCTTTTTGGTAGAGTTCCTGTGGTATAAAAACTTTTCAGATAAGATATTTGATGCTGAGATTTGCTTGGGAATGTAAAAAATAAATATTCTATTTTTATTTTATGTGTACATGTGTATTGCCTGCATGTCAGTAAGTACACCCATGTTGTTCAGTGCCTGCGGAGGACAGAAGAGGCTGTCGGATCCCCTGGAGCTGGAGTTATGGACAGTTGTTAGCTGCCATGTGGGTGCTGGGTTTCGAACCCGGGTCTTCTGCAAGAACAACCAGTGTTCTTAACCACTGAGCCATCTCTCCAGCCCAGGAATTTTACAATATAAACATGGTGTATTAATGTTATACAAGAGACTATAATCCAATTTATGGTTTATGCTATAAGTTGAGTAAACAGGAATTTTCAGCTCTCCTAGGATTTCAGCTTTCCTAGAATCTAAATTATGTATAAAGTAGTGCAGATTTTCTGAAAAACTATTGTTACAGTATGAAATAAATCAATCCTATCTCTATGCCTGCCAAACTATTAATATTTCATCTTCCTTATCAAGGAGTCCAGGAAAAGTGAACTTGAAGGTGCTGTGTATGTGGACTCGACGTAGTTCTAGTTAATATGGACACAGAGAAAACTTCCATGCATAGGAATTCCTTTAAACTTCTATGAAAACTAACCCTATCTCAGATTCACTTAGGTGTGTAAGGATGCATTTCTCTGTAAACAGTGTTCATTTAAGCAAATTAATTTTATTGGGTGTTTTCTTCTTTGAACCACTTTTTTGACCTTTTGTTTTAGAAGATTTCTTTTTTTAAAAAAAACCTCTTAAACTTGAAAAATAGCTTTAAAAGAATAAAGAACCTCTCAAACCTTTATAAGCAACAAAATACAACTGAAATCTTACCTTTTTAAATGTGTTTATATCAAATCTGCGTGAAAAAGTTGATTTTTTTAAAAACTAGAATATAGGGAAACACTGTATGTGAAATAAGACTTTGATTTTGTTTATTCAGCTACATTCAAATGTTTATTGATTTATGCTTATTTATTCTATGCTATATAAATTATAATGTGTTATGGAGCAATTTGAAGAAAAATTGGTTCCTTATGTAAGAAGTGAGCTATCCAACATGATAAGTAAAATTTAGTAAACCCAGATATAGTGATGCACTCCTGTGCTGCTGGTCTGTTAGCCTAACACTCCAGGGGCTAGATAGCAGGATCATGAGTTTGAAATCTGCTGGGGTTACATAGCCTGGATGTAAAAACCCTGCCCTAAAAAACCAAAACCAGACAGACAAACAACCCCAAGTTGAGTACTTAGTATCCTTCGAATAAATGTAACTGCTCTAAATACTCTTCTAACTACTAGAATACAACTGCAAAAAGAGGAGCTGGCCTCTGTTTTCTCAATACCTTTAAATGAGAGCGTTATCTAACCTGACAAGTATAGTACAGGGTGCTAAGTGTTCTGATGGGGGGAGGTTTCAAGTGCGAGCACAAAAGAGAGGGTATGTAGAAAGACTTTTCAGTAATTAGGAATAAGTGGGAGTTTGCTGAGTAAAGAATTATAAATCCGTGTTTCTGGCAGAAGAACTATTTGTGCTGCAAAGTGCTAGTTACAAGAAATGGTAGGCCCACTGTGGAATATGAAAGAAGTTTCATGTGACCAGAGTGCAAAGTGGAAAATAATAGGGTTGTAGCACATAGTAAGCAAGGGCAGATCTTAAAAGGATTGGAAACTATTAAAAATTTTAGGTTTTATTCTGAGGGTTACAGCTAAGTATTTTAGTTTGGACAATAATCTGTTACATCTGAGCATTTGAAAGATCACTCAACAATTTAGAAAGTGATTATATTAAGAACAAACTGGGAATGGATATGGTGAAGCAGGTTAGAAAGCTATTACACGAGAGAATTGCCTATACCTTGTGAGTAGGAACAGGATGGGGTATAGATGTTGTGGGATCAGAGTATTTGGTGTACCCTGTAGTGGTTAGTGCATTGGCAATGGAAAGAGGTTGATAGAGTTAGGAGACAATTTTAATAGAAGAATTAATAGGATTTGGTAATTGTTGGGGTGTGAGATTTGAGAGAAAAGAAATCAGCATGGTTTCAAGATTCCTGGCTGCTTCTGCCTTTTATGGTTTGTTTCTGCTTAGATGTTCTCTCTTTTAAGAAGTCTTTCCTGATTCCCTCTTCCATGACTTAGTTGTCTTCTCATAGCGCTTCAACCAACACACTGTTCTCTTGCTTTGCCTACTTGTCTCTAAGCTGCTTGTCTGTTAGCCTAACACTGCAGGGGCTGATATATATACATATACATATACATATACATATACATATACATATATATATATATATGGCAAGGACTGTGTGTACATTACACAAGGTACCTTATGCATGAATATGTATAGAATAATGTAATAATGTAATAAATGCTGACTGAATAAGAATATCTGTTAATTAAAAATTGAATATTTGTAATTAGGGGAATTTCTGAACTTCTCATTTCCAAAAACATGTTTGTCAATGTCAGAGTGAATTAGATCATTTCGGTGCTTTTGAATACCACTTAAAAACAGTATATATTGTAACCCTGACTTGAAGTACCATATAAATGAAGTTCTTTATGGGCCCTTCAGGCTTTATTATATTAACCGCTTATATTATGTGTTCAGACTTTCTTCCTAAGTTTCAGTTGGCTTTTTCTTCTTTGTCAATTTAAAAGTCAACATAACCAGTTAGTATTGCATTTTTCTTGTTTAAAAATTGTAAAAGGAGTGATTGGTCATTGTAATATATGTAACAATATTTACATAAAGATGTAAGTAAAAACCCATAATTGGAGGATAACATTTGGTGGATATGTTCCTAGACTTCTAAAATTTCATATATATTTGTGAGTGATTAAGATAAAAGAAAAATTCCAACCGAGAAGAAAGGATTACAACAAACATGACAAAGTGTTAATATCTTTCATACAAAGAATCCTAATAAACATAAAACCAAATAGAAAGGGGTTTGCTCTTCCAGACTACCTGGGCTTGGTCCCCCAGCACCCGAGTCATGTGACTCACAACTCCCTGTCTAGTTCCAGGGGATCTGATGCTCTCTTTTGGCCTCTGCAGGCACCCTCATAGTCATAGTATAGACTCTCAAAGACACACACATTTACACATCAATAAAACATTTTAAACATTAAAAGTAAATCTTAATAAAAGAGAAAGAAATGGAGCCCTAAACTTCAGTGCTGACATAATTGAGTGAGCATAGTAGAGGGAAATGTGGGAATGACATGGTTGAGTCAGAGATTAAAATAACATTTTATATATCAAGTTAGTGAAAATAAAAAAGATAATTAATTTGAAATGTTAGGACTGTGAACCAATGGAGGATCTTTGGAAAGAGATGATTAGGAACACCTATAAAAATAAAAAATGCATATTGGTTTTTACTTTAGCAGTTCATCTTTCAGTAGTCTGCCTTGTAGAAATACTAGTTGAATGAAGGTTATGGCCAGTGAGAGCATTACTTGCTCTGTCAAAAATACTTTTTAATATAAATTTAAAAAGCAGATAGAAAAAGCAGAAACAACCTAAATGTGTGTTGATGCAGGAATAGATTCTGATATAACCATATCATAACTTATAGTCCACAAGAAGGGGTTAAAGTATATCTTTTGGAAAGAATGCAAAATTTATAATTTGTATGCAGAAATTCTAATGTACTATGCATTTATATTACATATTCCCTAATGTTTATAATGTTTCAGTGCATGGTACTACACTTTAGTCTTGGTTATTTTTAATGTTTTGCTATTTTTATGCACATTGCAGTGCACACTCCTTTACATATGTCTTTGTAGTGTTGTCTTCCATGATAAGTTCCTTTTGTACTTTAATGCAGCGACACATTAAATACCTGAACTTTTACAGCTTGGGGAAATATATTTATGTCTGAGAGTTTGGTATTTATTTAAACTTTGAAGTGCAGAATGTACTTTCTGCATGGTAGTCAGAACAAAGGACACATTTTGGTAAATTTAGCTACACTCTGTGTAGCTCTCAGATTCTTTAAGGTTCTAAAGGTAGTTCAGTAGTTTCTGTCTAGTCGATACATGGTTATGGTACAAAATTCAAAAGACAGAAATGTGAAGAAAATCTGTCGTACTCTGAAACGTCTGCTTAGTATGTATGTATGTGTGTGTGTGTTTATATATGTATGTATGTATGTAATTTATTTTTGTTGGTGTTTTTGTACATACATGCATATACATACACGCATACTAAGCCTCTTCCTTGTAACCTCAGCAGTCCTGAACCTCACCATGTAGACCACACTGGCCTGGATCTCACAGATCCACATGTTCTGCCTCTGTCTCTGCCTCCTGAATGAATGCTGGGATTAAAGGCATACGCCACCACGCCTGGCATTTATAAACTTTAGATGTGTGTATATGAAGTGTTTTTAATCCACTACAATCTGACAGTTATGGTAGGATTTTCCCTCATTTTATTTTCTGGACACTCAAATGGCCATCCTACAATTCAGTTTTGACAGTGCCTGGGGTTAGTGTTAGATCACACATTAAAGGGCTTAGGGCAAAAGACTGCCCTTTCTTCAGATACCAATCTGGGATACCCAGACTCCTGGCCAACGGGTTGTAAACTCCATCTTTAGGTAAGTGAGTTGCTGGAAGGGTTCATAGGACTCAGAAAGGCAGTTTACTTTTGATTACTGGAATTATAAAGAATGCAGCTCAAAAAGAGGCAAATGGAAGAGATATACTAGGTAATGTGAGAAAAAAGATAAGAATATTTTATGCTCTTTTTCAGTGTACCACCTTTTTTAGCATCTTAGTGTATTTACCAAACAAGAACGTCTATAAACTCTGTGGTTTAGGGATTTTTTTTTTAGTATTGTTTTTATTTTATGTGTATGAGTGTATTGCCTGCATGTATGTGAGTGCACCCATGTCATGCAGTCAATGTCGTGGAAATCAGAAGAGGGCTTTGGCTTCCCCTGGAACTGGAGTTAAGGACAGTTTGTAGCCGCCATGTGGGTGCTGGGAATCGAACCTGGGTCCTCTGCAAGAGCAGTCAGTGCTCTTAACTGCTGACCCATCTCTCCAGCCCCTAGTTTAGGGATTCTTACAGAAGGCCATTATATGAGTATAACTGATTACCATTGCCCATTTGTGATTAGGCCAGTATCCAACTCCTCTCCCCCAGATTTATAATTGGAAAGGGTAGGAATATTTTATTGGTCTTTTCAGGCAATTGAAGATGTTCTCTGATACTACATCAAAATGACATAATTTCTTGAAGTTCAGTGCAATGTATGTAAGACTATCAGTGAACTTTTTATTTAGAAATAATGACTCATAGAAAATTTCATAAAAGAACATTTTACCCAGCTTCTCACGGTGTTGGAATCTTACATAATTATACAGTACAATGTCAGTGTCAACCCTGAAATTGACATTGATAAAATGCTGTTAACTAGATTATAAAGCATATTTTCTTTAATATATTCATTGTGTGTGTGGATGTTTGTGTGTGTGTATAGTTATTTGTATTTGTATCTCATATACAGATTCATTTAACCATCACAGTCAAGCATACCGGTGTTATCTTAGAAACCAGTTCTTTCTCCCTTATATTTGTGGTCCCCTGAGAACCACTGCTTTGTTCCTCATTTCTACAGTTTCGTCATTTTAGGAATGTTCTATAAATGGAATTATAAAGTGTGCTGGATAGCTTTAGTGTCAACTTGACATACCTGGGTTGAGGGAGCCTCAATTGGGGAATTGCCTCCATAGGACTGGCCTGTGGCCATGTCTGAGGGGCATCTTCTTGATGAGTGATGTGGGAGGGCCCAGCCCACTGTGGGTGGTGCCACCTCTGGGCAGGTGGGTCTGTGTAGCATAAGAAAGCAGGCTGAGCAGGGGCCAGGGAAGCAAGCCAGTAAGCAGCATTCCTCCATGGCCTGTGCTCCAGCTCCTGCTTCCAGGTTCCTGCCCTGAGTTCCTTGGGCTCCCTGATGAACTGCGACCTGGGAATTGTAAGCTGAATAAACCCTTTCCTCCCCAAGTTGGTATTGGTCAGAGTGTTTTGTCCCAGCAATGAAGAAACAAACTAAGACATAAAGTATGCCACCCTTTGAGATTGACTTTTTCAGTAAGCATGGTGCCCATGAGATCCAGATTGTTATGTATATTGCTAGTTTGTTCCTTTTTATTGCTTTGTAGTGTTCCTTTGGGTAGATATATCACTTTGTTTAAGCACCCAGTGAAGGACATTTGGGTTGTCTCCAGTATTTGTCATCATAATTAAAAATACTATTGATAGCAGTGGACAGGATTTTTTGTGTCAGCACCCTGAGAATAAATGCCAAGAACTTTAATCACCAAGTTATATGGTAAATGTGGTTTGTCATGCAGTAACTGCTATTTTCTAGAGTGACTACTCATTGCTTTGCCTTTACACCAACAGTGTATGAGATACATGGTTTCTCCATATCCTTGTTAACATTTGATTGTCACTGTGATTATTTTTTCTTCTTTTTACTTTAGGTGTTCTGTTATGTAGTGATTTGTCATGATTTAAAAATTTTAAACTGACCTGTGTTGATGTTATATGTATGATTGTGGATAAATATGAATTCTCTTCCTTCAGAAAGAACATCAGATTCTTAGTAAAACACATGCCCAATATCCACTCACTGTTCTAATTTCTTGATTCTCTTTTGTGGGTGTCATTTCACTTTTTTTCTCCTCACTAGCCTAACTGTGTGACTCTTTATTTTCCTTCCATTCCCTCTGAATTCTCTGAATTTGATACTAATTTAGGAATAAGAGTTAGATTACCAAATACTGCTGGGAAAACAATTTGTAGTTTTAGAGGTCAGTGTTCCTACAAACTGACTTCTGAATTTCTCAGACTCTGTAATTTTGTTTTTGGTTCATGTCTTCATCTGTTCCTTTTTAATGTCTCTTTAAGGTGGACAGGACACAGAATAGATATTCAAATTAGGGAAGATGGAAAGGAGTAACAGTTTGAATAGGCTTATATATACTGAGACTCCTGTAGAGTTTATAAACAATATTAGATTTAGAATAAAGAAGGCCTGGCGTGGTAGTACGTGCCTTTAATCCTAGCACTCTGGAGGCAGAGGCAGGCGGAGCTCTCCAAGTTCAAGGCCAGCCTGAACTAGAAATGAGACTATGGCTTTGTTATCAACAGAAACAGTTTAAGATAAAAAATGTCCATAGAGGGAGCATGGACCTCGAGCTAGTGCTGCCCTCAGCCTTGTCAAATAAATGTCTCTCTGTAGCAACCAACCACAGTCAATGCAAAGACACGGCTGGTCAAAGTACTGAGAAAAAGTGACTGTTGAGTGTTCAGCCTTAAACTAGACACTCATATTTCCCTCTCCCAGGCATAGGGAACATCATGGAAGAGAAGTGGAAAGAATGTATAAGTCAATGATGGGGAGGCGAGCCATGAAGTGCTGTCTTACAGGCAAGACATGGCCACTCATGAACTCACAAGCAGCTATGACTGCCTGGGTAGGGTCTGCACAAGACTGAGCTAGTAAACATTCTGTCATAGATGGGGGAGGGGCTCATTGGGAAGAGGAAGTCATTGCCTTCAGTGGCATAGCCACTGGGGAATTATTCATGCTCCAGTGCATAGTGCCACACTCATGCCTATACAAGTAGCCGTAAGTCCACTGGGTAACAAAGTAAAAACAAAAAACAAAACAAAAAGATATGAGTGGAGTAAGGACTTGTTGGGAAGAAAGAAATTGGTGGTGGGAGAGGGAGAAGTGTGACCACAATATATTACATACATGTATGAATCTGTCAAAGAATAAATTAATAGAATGTCCATAGAGTATGAATAAAGATACTAGCACAGTGGAGAAGATAAATATTTCAGGATAGATGAAGAAGGGCTCATAAAGAAATAGTGATACACATGAACCAGGTAAAATACTATCAAAGAAGCAACAGGGGGCTGTGACTCAGCCCAAGATGACTCAGTGGGTAAAGGCACCTGCCATGCTAGCCTGACAACCTGAGTGCTATCCCTAGAACTCAGGTAAAGGTAGAAGAAGGGAATTAACTCCACAGAGTGTCTTTTGACCACCACATAGGCATCGTGGCACATCAGTTTCCCTTATGTACCCACAAAATAATTTTTAAAATGTTTTCAAAAGAAGCAGTCAGTTCAGCTACTTAAATCTTAGAAGTAGTGAAAAGGGTCTTCAAGTACTAGCAGAAACTTTAGCCTTAGAGAAAAAGAATCTTTTTTTTTTTTTTCAAGTAGAAAAGTAGACTAGACACAGACAGGCAAATTTGTTTGAGGATAAGAGAAACAGAAAGAAGTTGAGGGACTGTTAATCTCCTATTACACATAGAATCATACTTGTCTGGCAGAACCAAAGCAAAGTGATCTGTTGACAGCTAGAGGAGGAGTGCTAGAATTAAAGGCGCGTACTACCACGCCAGGCCCTTTTAATTCTAAATCTAATATTGTATAAACTCTACAGGAGCCTCAGTATATGCCTATTCAAACTGTTATTCCTTTCCATCTTCCCTAATTCTGTGTCCTGTCTACCTTATCATTTAAGTGAGCAGCTCAGGCACAGCTCTGTCCTCTGCTCTTCTATATCTCTTCATTCCTGCCTTGATTTTTGTTTCTGAAATGTTTCTAGGTATTAATCTTCTGTTATCTTTTTTTTTATTTTCAGCTTAAACCAGTGATTCTCAAGTACATTAGACCTAATATTACATTTATGTAACCAATATTTTGTAATGTAACCTACATGATTAAAAAAGTCAATGTATTATCCCAATTAGTTGATAATAAAAATATAAGAAATTGATTTTGTATGTCATCAGGTAAATGTTTAAGCACAGTGACAATTACAGAAAAATGATGCATTTGTTAAACATTTTTCATGTTAATATGAAAATGCTCATCTACAGTACTAAAAAATAATGATGAACAAAACATGTTCCTGTATACATTATTAGTAGCTATAAGTACAAACTGACACAGAAGTATTTTATTTGTGACTTAAACTCCATGGTTAATGTGGCTATCAGTCATTGTCAGATAATGAGTAAACCTTAAAGTATCAAGTTAGTTTCCTTCTAGAATGTAGACATTACTTTAAAAGTGTAAATAACAATTGAAGCTCATATGTAAAATGGAATTATGTTCTTATAAATAGGTATTTAATCTAGTTGTGTACCTGGTGGGCATTTGAAGGTTAAGTATCATGCAAAGATAGTTTTTCTTGTTTTCATACCTTGTCCATTAAATTTGAATAGCATTTTCCTGAACATTGGTAGGACCGAAAATGAACTTAGGAAATTTCTACATATTCCAGTTGAAAGTAATTGGATTGTACCCTTATTATGTTTGTAATGGACTGTTGAAGTGGTTTTCAAATTTGACCCTGCACTACAATTACCTGGAAAGCTCTTGGAACATAGAGATCAGTCATCTTTTGCTACATGCACTCATTTGGTTAGCGTTCTTGGATTAGTGCGAGGATTCCTGAAATCCTCAAATGCTTATCACTGATTGGCATTGATGGACCATTTGGGAATTTACTGTTAAAATTATTTTTTCTCTTTTACTATTTTGCTGCCTTTTTCCTGAACATCTGATTTGTAAAAAATCATCCTGAAGAGTATTTTAAAAGTATGCCTGTGATTATACTCCCTTTTGCCTTCAGTAGTGTATTTGTTCTTCGTATTTACTCATGTCATTCCCAGAGAATACCTTCCTAGATCATTAGAGACTATAGTTTGAAAATCTTGCTGCCCGCAAGAGAAAGTATATATTACTCAACGTGAATAACGAGCTTTTCAAGATTTGACTACTTATATTTCCAATCTTATTGTGGAGCCTGACTTTCAGTCATAGAAAGGTTGCTTATGTTTCCAGAGATGGACAGTTTTCTCATGATGTTCTCATGCTCAAGAAGCCAGTGCCTACAGTATGAACTTGTGAGTCCCTATTCAACTTTGAGTATCATCACACTTTTCCTACCTCCAGTTCCTTTGTTCTCAACGTTTTGTAACCTGTCTGATTCCTTGCTTAACAATCATTGAAAGCAAAAATTTTATAAGCTCCATATATGGTATAGTATTTGATTCATAGGTGCATAGTAGACATTTATGAATGAGTGGATGATTGGAAGGATGGTAGATTTGTACTAGATAATCCTTAATTTTTTTCCTGGTATTATGTTCATATTAATATGATGATAATTTCTTTTGCCAAGAGAAAGTGTATAGATTGATTACTTTTTTTTGTCTTTTTGAGACAGGGTCTCCTTGTAGCCCCAGCTAGCCTGGAACTTGCTGTGTAGACCAGGGTGACCTCAAAACTGCAGAGTCCGCCTGACTCTGCCACCCAAGTGTAGGGATTAAAGGCATGTGCCACCATGCCTGGCTAGATTATTTTTTTAAACTTTTATTTTTTGACTTATTTTTGTT
>NW_008328087.1:216739-232895 GCF_000622305.1 Nannospalax galili
ATGAGTGTTTTGCCTGCATGTAAGTACACCACGTGCATGTAATACCTGTGGAGGCCAGAAGAGGGCGTTGAATCCTTTGGAACTGGAAGTTGTTAGTTGCCATGTGCTGGGAACTGAACTTGGGTCCTCTGCAAGAGCCACTGAGCCACCTCTTAACTACTGAGCCACCTTTCCAGCTCCATTAAAAAAAAAATTCTTTTTAGTTTAGTAATGTGCTTCATTATGACATTTTCATACATAATATATATCTTAGTTACTTTCTATTGCTGTGGTAAAAACACTGACCAACACCAATTTAGGGAGGAAAGATTTATATTACCTTAAACTCCCAGGTCGTAGTTCGTCGATGAGGGAGACCAAGGTAGGAACTCAGGACTGGACCTGGAGTCAGGAGCTGAGTGAGGCACAGATCATGGAGGAACACTGCTTAATGGCTTGCTCCCTGGCCTGTGTTCAGCTTGCTTTCTTACACAATACAGGACCACCTGCCCAGGACTGTCACTGCCCACAGTGGGCTGGGCCCTCTCAACAGTCAAGAAAATGCCACTCAGACATGGCCACAGGCCAGTCTAAATGGAGACAGTTCCTCAGTTGAGGTTCCCTCTACCCAGGTGTATCAAGCTGACAACTGAAGTTATCTAGCACAATATATTGTTGTACTTTGTTCATATTTTCCCTACTACTGCTCTACCTTGTTCTTCCTCCTTTGGTTACTTAAAAAATTCAACTTAAATACTATGTAGCTTTTACTAAAAAACAAGATGTGACTCCTTTACATTTTGGTAGCTCAGCAGATTAAACTGTATTGTCTGCACTTTAATATAAATACTACTAAATATAATCAACCATTACATTGAAGGTTAATACAGAATGCATGAGGAAATCTAGCAACATAAATTTAGCTCTGCTTTGACAGGATAAGAGTTCATCTCATCTTGTAACAGACTTACTGGTCTGCTTCATATCAGAGGCAGCTATTAGTATCTGATGGTTTGAGCAACTTGCTCTATTGTAAAGTAGATTTCTGTCATCCCTGCTGCCGTGGTATATCAAGTTACGGCTAATGGAAGGGAGAGTTTTCCCATTTGCTTGATTTCTTACCTTTAACCTTTCATTTAGTGAGCAAAAGATGAAGAAAGCCAGAAGTTTCTCATTTCCTTTAGTGATAATGAAGAATTTTTTTAAAAATCAATTTTGTGTTCATAGTGATTTTTGCTAAAATTTTTGATGTGTCTAAGTAATCAGCTGTTTCTTTTCTCCTTTTCTTATGTAGAGAGGTTCAACATCCCTAATCTGCACTTCTCTAATGCTCCAAAGTCTGAAAGTTTGAGGATCAGTGATGCTCCAGATGTTTCAAATTTTGGAGCAGTTTAGATTTTTTAAAAAAAGTTTTATTCATTTTTATTCTATTTTATATGTATGAATGTCTTGCTTGTATGTACGTGTAAGTGTACCTGTGTTGTGCAAAGCCCCTGGAGCAGTTTAGATTTTAAATATTTTGATTAGGGATGCACATGTGGGAAAGTCTGTGCAAATATTTCAAAATTAAAAACAAAACAAAACTCTGAAATTTAAACTCTGGTCTCATGCATTTTGGATAAGGTATAATAAATCTGTACAATATACTTGTGGTTATCAATTGACTATTGGCATTATCCACAAAGAGAAAAATTAGCTTAGAAATTAAAAATTGAACTCAGATTTCATCAGTTTAGGGAAATGATACTAGTTTCCCAGGAATGAAATGAATAATATTCAAGTTTTATTTGTATATCTTTAAAATATTTATTAAAAAGTACTTTGAAATAAAATAAAGGAAGCAGGATACATTGGTGGTATAATATAGATTAAAATTTCATACTCGATGTATACATTAATAGATGCTTATAACAATGTATTAGGAACTGGGACTATAGGTAGTTCAGTGGTAGACTATTTGCCCTAGAATATGTGAAACCCTAGGTTTGATCCCTAGCATCACACAAAGACAAACTGGTGCTTTTAAAAAGGGAGTTACTCTGCTGAAACACTGGTTTTAGAAGTTGGGGGAGGGTTGCAATAGCTGGCGAGATGGCTCAGTGGTTAAGAGCACTGGCTGTTCTTGCAGAAGACCTGGGTTTGAAACTTAGCACACCCACATGATGCCTAATAGCCATCCATAACTCCAGTTCCAGGGAATCTGATGAGCTCTTCCATGGGCACTGCATGACAGGGTGCACTTACACACATGAAGTCAATACATTCATATACATAAAAATAAGTAATAAATTAGTAAAGTAGTTGGGAGAGGAATGAGAAGAGGTTATAGTGAAAATTAGGTATATCAGAGTAACTATGACTGTTTAACTTAAAAAAAATCATTTTTAAGACTAGGCACTTCTGGGGGCTGGAGAGATAGCTCAGTGGTTAAGAACACTGGCTATTCTTGCAGAACACCCGGGTTCAAATCCCAGCACCCACATGGCAGCTAATAACTGTAACTCCAGTTCCAGGGGATCTGATGTCCTCTTCTGTCCTCCACGGGCATTGCATGACATGGGTGTACTTACCTGCATGTGGGTAGTACACTCATACACATAAAAAATAAAAATAATAAATAAAATATTTAAAAACCTTAAAAAAACATAGGCTCTTCCTGCTCAGGTTCCTTCTTTCCCTTTACCTCCCTGGTTCCTTTCCATTCTCCATGTTCCTGAAGTTACATGAGGATATGTACTCACATATAAGAATTTGGTGCTAGGATCCATAAATGAGAGAGAACATACATCATTTGTTTTTCTGAGTTTGTTATTTCACTTAGTGTAACAGTTTCTAGTTCCATTTACCTGCAGATTTTATGATTTCTTTTTTAAAATATTTATTATTTTTATTTTATGTACATGTGTATATTGCCTGAATGTATGTAAGTGTACCTGTGTCATGCAATGCCTGTGGAGGACAGAATAGGCCATCGAATTCCCTGGAACTGGAATTTCAGACAGTTATTAGCTGCCATGTGGGTGCTGAGATTTGAACCTGGGTCTTCTGCAAGAATAGTCGATGTTCTTAACCTCTGAACCATCTCTCCAGCCCCAATTTTGTCTTTCTTTACTACTGAGTATAACTCCATTGTGTAAATGTACCACATTTTCATTATCCACTGGTCAGTTGAGGGACACTTGGTTGCTTCCATCTCTTAGCTATTGTGAAAAGAGTAGTAACAAAATTGGGTGTACAAGTATCTATAGTAGGACTGGTCCTTTGGGTATATGCCAAAGAGTGGTATAACTGGATCATATGGTAGGTTCAGTTTTAGGTTTTTAAGAGTTCTCCACACTGCTTTCCATAGTGGTTGCATGAGTTTGCACCCCACCAGCAGTGAATGAGTGTTTCTCTTTCTCCACATCCTCTCCAGCATTTGATATCATTTGTTCTCTTGATCTTAGCCAGTCTGACTGGGGTAAGATGAAATCTTAAAGTGCTTTTAATTTGCATTTCCCTAATTACTAATGATATTGAACACTTTTTAAGCTGTTTCATAGCCATCTTTATTTCTTTTTTTGAGAACTCACTGTTCAGATTCTTAGCCCATCTTTAATTGGGTCATTTTTTTTTTTATTGTGTTTTGAGTTCTTTATATATTGTGGATGTTAAACCTCTGTCAGATCTGTTGCCAGTGAAGATTTTTCCTCACTCTGGGTTTCTCTTCATTTCTTTGATTGTTTCTTTTGCTGTACAGAAGCTTTTTAGTTTGATGAGATCCTACTTGTTATTTGTTGACCTTAATATCTGATAACCAATATCAGGCAACTGATAACTGATTTAGAAAGTCCTTTCCTACATGAATATACTGTAGGTTACTGCCAATGGTTTCTTCTAAGGGTTGCAGAGTTTCGAGTTTCACATTGAGGTCCTTAATCCATTTGGAGTTGACTTTTGTGCAAGATGAAAGATAAGGGTCTAGTTTCATTCGTCTACAGGTGGAGATCCAGTTTTTCCAGCACCATTTGTTGAAGATGCTGTTTTTCCTCCGGTGTGTGTTCTTGGTACCTTTGTCAAATATCAGATGGCTGAAATTGCATCTACTCATGTTTGGGTCTTCAATTATGTTCTGTTGATCTATATGTCTACTTTTGTGCCAGTACCATGCTGTTTTTATGACTATAACTCTATAATATAGTTTGAGATCTGGTATAATAATCCCCCCTCCCACCAGCATTGCTCTTTGTGCTCAGGGTTGCTTTGGTTATCTGGAACCTTTTGTGCTTCCATATGAATTTTAGGATTTTTTTTTTTCTAATTCTGTAAAGAATGTCATGAGAGAAGAACAGTAGGAGACAGGTGTCACTAAGGGAGAAATGGGTAAAATGAAGGTATTTAAATGTGAAGGGGAGAGGGAGATTATACAAGGAACTATGGGGATAAAGGGGAACAAGGAGCTCAAGAGAGGGGGGCACCATAGAAGACAGGCATTTTCAAGGGAGAAATAGGGAAAAAGGGGATACTTTAAATGGGGGAGGGCATGGAGGGAGGCTTAGACAGGGGTAAAGAGAGCACTAATAACATCTCCCAACTCTCATCAATGAAGCTTCCTCATTCCACAGAGGGCCAGGAACACAAAAGGTCACAAAATGGCCAAAGCATAGAGAATATGAATCTGCAGAGTGTGGGTCCTTGGACAGGTTTCCTGTATTAAACTTCACCCACGCAGGGCTTTGGGACCATCATGGAAGAAGAGGAAAGATTGTATGAGCCAGGGAGGAGGTACATGACATATGGAAATAGATAGAATCCTATAAGGCTCCTGAGACCTTGCTCATATGAACTCCAGCAGTGGTGTCAGCATGGACAAGACCCATGCAAACTCAAGCAGACAAAAACCCAGCACAGAACGGTGGAACTGGACAGCAGGCCCCAATCTTAGTTGAAGAATTATTGGCAACCGATTACTGCTGTGTGAGGAAGAGCTGATCTTAAAGGGAAGTACTCTAGATAGGCTGACTAGACCTCAGTGAATAAATTGCACTGATGGACATCTGGAGACTTGACATGATAGGACTTAACACAGGACAGAATGCATGAATTCCAGTGGGGGTGGTGCTATGGGAGGGTGCCAGTGGGGAAGAGGGCAGTATGAAATACATAAAAATTCAATAAAAAATTTAACAACAACAAAAAAATAGGCACTTCCCAAAGTGGGGCTAATAATTCATTCACATTTAATATTTCTATCTGGTTTAAAATATAGACTTTTGTCATTTTTATGTTTGTATATTTCAAAGATGGTGATAAAATGTAATCAGTGTGTAGCAGTTAAATGGATAGCATGCAGTCCTCTCTACACTGTGGTCCAATTTTAATTTGTTCAGTGGTTACCACAATTTCTGAACCTTAGTACCATCAAAGTTTCATCTGTGAATTGCAGCAGCTACAAATAATTCTTTTGGTATCTACTGCAGTTTCAGTAAGTGAGATCCAAAATAGGGTAGAATGCTTTGCATATTTTCCAGTACATGATTTAGGCATTTAAGAATATTTGCCAGGGCTCATGGGGAGAAAGAGAGAGGGATAAAATAGGTAGAGCACAGGGAAGTTGGGGCCTGTGAAACTATTTCATATCATATATAATATTTCATATCATAACAATAAACCCAGCATAAAATAGAGCATAAAGTAAGCATTTTTTTCTTAGTTGTAGCACACTCTTTCTCTCTTGTTCACAGTCATAGAACAGTAGGTTGATTCCATTTAGTCCTGTCTCCTAGTGTTCTTGGTTTTCTCTGCCCTGACATGTGTTATATTATGAAATATTCTTTGTTGATTTTTTTTCTATATGAATATACAAACATTTTGAAGGTAGAAAACAGGATGTTTTTTATTCTTGACATGTGGGAAGAATTCAGCAAATACTAAATATTTGAAGGGCAAAAGTATTTTTCTTAGCTTGAGCTTTTCTGTGGATTGCTGTGTATGCCCTACTTATAAAAATATTCAAGTAAATAAAGCTTTTATGCATTACACTCTTATTTGAAATTTTTAATACTATGACCATGCTTCCCTCCTCCTTGGCCTAATTAAGTTATAAGTCATTTACCCTTTAAATAAGTCTTTTTAACATTGTTTATTTAAAATTTTTATTTATAAGACATATATTAAAATTTTAAATAAATATTGAAATTATTTACAAAGAAAGAAACCGTATGCAGCAGCGTATTTAAATGTGATCTCCAAATTTCAGAAAACATTGGTATATAGCTGCACGACATTGCTCACAGGCCATACTTACAGGACTGTAGCAGCACTGAGAACAATCCCACCGGAAGTGTTTTTCCTCAGTCTGCTCCCAAGCACAGTGTAATATACTAGATTTAGTGACAAAAATGGAGTTATGAGTGTATTGATACATACTACCCGTCTTTGATCTAATTCTATTTAACTTATTCACAAGATTCTAGAATGTATAATAGGATATTCTGATGTCCTTACTTTATGAATGATCATTGTGATAACTAAAGTGTGTTTGTATGTTATTCAAAGCTAAAACCCTTTTCTTTCCTGGTAATGTTATGAAATCTGTATCCTTTCAAATTGAGTGGTATTTGTGAAAACACTTTTTAAAAAAGCTGGATACAGCTGGCCATGGTGGCGCAAGCCTTTAATCCCAGCACTTACTTGGGAGGCAGAGGCAGGCGGATCTTTGTGAGTTCGAGGCCAGCCTGGTCTACATAGTGAGTTCCGAGACAGCTGGGGCTACAGGGAGACCCTGTCTCAAAAAGACAAAAAAATAAAATAAAAATAAAGCTGCATACTAAGCTGGGTGTGGTGGTACATGCCTTTAATCCCAGCATCTGGGAAGCAGAAACAGGAGGTTCTCTGTGAGTTGCAGGCCAGCTGGGGCTACAGGGAAACCTTGTCTCAAAAAGAACCCCCCCCCCAAAAAATAACTTTGCTACTGAGCCAGATTGAGATAAATCTTTTCCTTCCTGTCTATTTGCATGGCTTATCTACTTTATTTTTTAATAATTTTTTTCAAGCACAACACTCCAGGTTTTTTTTTTTAAAAGAGTTTATATGTATGCATTTTTATGCATGCCTGTATGTATACCATGTGCATGCCTGGTGCCAGTGGAGCCAGAATAAGAGGATTCCCTGGAATGGTGTTGCAGAGGGTTGTGAGGAGCCATGTGGGTACTGAGAACTGAGCCCTCTATAAGTGTTCTTAACTACTGAGCCATCTTTCTAGTTTGTTTGTTTGTTTGTTTGTTTATTTAGATACAAGCTAGCTTTGTAGCCTAGGCTACACACTTTGTAGCTCTGGCCAGTCTTCAACTCAGTCTCTTCCTGTGGTTCTTTCCGAAGTTCTAGGATTATAAGCCTGTGTCACCACACTTACCCTTAAATTAGTTTTTAAACGATTTTTTTCCAAAATATAATTACAAAAGAATCTCTACTTAAAAAAGAACATGTTTCTATATAAGTACATTTTGTAGCTTTGTATTGTCCATTGTATTTATTTATTATTTTTTTACATTTTTCATGTGAGTTAATTTTAGACTCAGCATTTATAAAGAGTTGATGGCTACTGGGAGGGGGAAAGACTGTGTCTTTTAGGGATAAGATAGGGGTGGAACTCTTGGGCCCAGTAGTTGGATCCATACTGAAGGACATTTGGGGACACAAATCAGACCCTATAGGCTGTGTAACATATATGAGAGTACATTAAATTGGGCAGGAGGAGAGGGGATCTAAATACCATCAACTATATTGTATGAAAAACATAACAATTAAATTAAAAATATAGTGTGGAGTGACCCTGTATCCTTCACCAGTCTCCCTTAATGAGGATTGCATCTTCTTCTTCTTCTTCTTTTTTTTAATCTTTTTAAAGAGAGGCTCTCCCTATAGCCACAGCTGGCCTGGAACTCACTATGTAGACCAGGCTGGCCTTGAACTCACAGAGATCTGTCTGCCTCTGCCTCCCGAGAGCTGGGATTAAAGGCGTGTGCTACCATGTCCAGCCTGATGATAGCATCTTACATAACTGTGATACAGCTGCTCAGACTTGACATTGGTACAGTACTGTTAAATAACAAATTTATGGTTCTTGTTACAGATTTCAGCATTGCTTCCATATTCTCTTCCTTTATCTATGGGACTGGATGGTTCTATGAAATTTGATAATGTATAGATTTTTATAAGCATGATCACATAGATCACATTTACTACCTTCAAGAAACTTACTGAATCTGGACTGGAGAGATTGCTCAGTGGTTAAGAGCACTGGCTGTTCTTGCAGAGGACCCAGGTTCAGTTTTGAGCTAATTTTTGTATAAGAAATGAGGTCTAGGTCAAGGGTTTTAAAAATATTTACTTATATTTTTGCAGTACTGAAATTGAACCCAAAGCCTTGTGAATTCCAGACAGTTCTACCACTGAACAGTATCCCCTCCCCCCTTCTTTTGCTTTTTTATTTTGAGACTATTAGTTTCTAGACTAGTTATAGCCGAACTGTTTAGCAGTAGTATTTGGATCTGTGTGTAAGTGTGAGTTTTTTCTTTTAATAAACCTTTTATAAAGGAGGAAAATAATGCTAAGAGAAAATAAAATTTCCATACAAGGAAGTTTGTGGGTAAAGGAAAAAAAAAGCTGAGTTTACTGAGTTTAACCAGGCTTCTTGCCTTTCATTTTGTTCTACTAGGGATTGAACCCAGGACCTCACAAATGCTAGGTAATTATTCTACCTGTGAATTACATCCCCAGCTCTGTGTGTATGTGAGTGTGTGTGTGGAGGTCAGAAGACAGCTTCAGATGTCAGTCCTCACCTTCTACCTTGTCTGAGACAGGGTCTTTCATTTGTTGTTCATTGCTGCTTATAAGGCCAGGCCATAGCCTGGCCTGTGGCTTCTGGGGATTCACCTGTGTACGTACTCCCCCTGCCCCACATTGGGATTATAGACTTGCACTACTACTATTACATCCTACTTTTATGTGGATTCTGAGCCTCAACTTGATGACAAGAGCTTTACTACTGGTCATTTCCCCAGCCAAATTCTATTTTCTTTTATGTGTGAATTTTAGAATCAAGTCTTTTTTTAAAAGTTCCAAAACATTCTTCAATGAATGTTGGCCTGGGAGGTGAGGAAAAGCTGCACTAGGCCTGGCAGGGCTGCTCAGTGTGGACTGGGCCATAGCGGCGACTGCCACTCATGTGGTGGTGATGGAACAGGTCATCTCCGTCCTCATCATCCTCGACCACGGCCACTGAGCGTACCAGCTTGCTCATGGCCACTTCTTCCCCAGGGGAGTTGATGAGAACTGTATGCAGACTGTTCCCACAGCCCCAGGTGTTCTCCTCAGGTGTTCTGTGTCTTCCATACCAAGTCAGTAGGGGGGCTATGGGGGACCCCAGCTAGCCTTCAAAGTCAACTTTGGTGGGAAGCAGTAAGTCAGCAAGGAATAATCACAGTTCTGAAAGTCTTTTTACCTAAGAAAAAAACCTTACTGGGATTTTGAGAGTAATCACATTAAAATTATTTTATTTATTATTTTTATTTTATGTGTATGAGAGTGTATTGCCTACACAGGTGAGTGCACCCTTGTCGTGCAGTGCCGCAGAGGTCAGAAGAGGGCTTCAGATTCCCCTGGAACTGGAGTTAAGGAAGGTTCGTAGCTGCCATGTGGGTGCTGGGAATCGAACCCGGGTCCTCTGGAAGAGCTGTCAGTGCTCTTAACCGCTGAGCCATCTCTCCAGCCCCGAGTAATCACATTAAACCAGTAAGTAAATTTGGGGGAAAACTACATCTTTATGTTGTTGAATTCTTTAATACATGCATATTGTATGTCTACATTTATTTAGATCTTTGATTTCTTTTACCAGTGTTGTGTAGTTTTAAGCATACAGATTCTGTACATGTTAGATTTATACTTGAGTATTTTATTTTTGAAGACATTGCAAATGAAATTGTGTTTTTAATTTTGATGCATATACCTTTTTGTTTCTAGTGTATATGAAATATATGATTTATGTTAACTTTGTTTCCTCTGTTGAACTCACTAGACCTGTGTTGAATTTTTAAGAAAGTTCTGGCAATTCCCTTCTGTGATGCATAAACAATCATATCTGGAAAAAAAGAAAAGAATTTTAGTTCTTTCTAATGTGTCTTCCTTTCCTTCCCCTTCCTCTTTCCCTTTTCTTTTCTTCCCTCTTTTTTCTTCTTTCCTCCCTTCCTCACCCCTCCCTTCTCTTGTTCTTTTCTTTCCCTAGATAGGACTTTCACTATTATGTAGGATAAACGTGGTAAGAGGTAAATTAATTTTTACATTGCTGTTCTTGAAGGCTATTTGTTGGCCTATATAGCATTCCTTTTTTTTTTCCCCCCTTTGAGTCAGGGTCTCTCTGTAGCCCCAGCTGTCCTGGAATTCATATGTAGACCAGGCTACCCTCGAACTCACAAAGATCCGTCTGCCTCTGCCTCCTGAGTGCTGGGATTAAAGGCGTGTGCCACCATGCCTGGCAGCATTCCTTTTTTAAAAAATCTATTTGTCAGGGTAATGTGACCTCAAAAACAAATAGTTAAATAGTTCCTAGAGCACATTATATAAAATTGATGTTTTGGGGCTGGAGAGATGGCTTAGCGGTTAAGAGCAATGACTGCTCTTGCAGAGGACCTGGGTTCGATTCCCAGCGCCCATATGGCGGCTATGAATCATCCTTAACTCCAGTTCCAGGGTATCTGATGCCCTCTTCTGACCTCCGTGGAATTGCACGACACGGGTGCACTCACATACATGCAGGCAATAACACTCATACACATAAAATAAAAATAATAAATAAAATATCTTTTAAAAAAGATGTGCACCACCAGGCCCCAGCCTAAATAAAAAAAGAATTGATATTCTTATTTGAATGTTGCCTTGATCACTGGGCTATCACAGATTCAATATTGGTTTTATCTTTATCAGAGTTGCTAAATGTGAAACTTTGTGATTTTTCAAATTGGGTGTTTTATTTTTCCCAGTTTCCAATTTCATGGACTTCTTTTGATAATTTCCTCTTACCTTACTTGGATTTCTCTTACTATTTTCAGGTGTCTTGGTGTGGGAGTTTAGATTATTGAGATTATGTAGTCTTAATAGAATCAAGTGGGAAATACTTCCCTCAGCTCTGCTACCCACAGAGATTTGGATATATTTTTCATTTTCACTCAACTCTGTGTATTTGTTATTTTGTAATCTTACTTCCTTCTTGACCTATAGAGTATTTAGCGGTGTGTTCATTTTCAAGTGTTTGAAGACTTTTGCTATCTTTCTGCTCTTATGTTCCAAGATAAGGTCTATTTTAGTAAATGTTGCATGCACCCTGATAAATAAATACTTATTGTGTTTGTAGACTATTCACAAAGCTGAATTCTATTCAACTAGCTCCAACTAATATATAGTATTTTTTTGTTATGCTGTAGCTGGGGTAGCTGAAATCCCTCATAGGTGTGGATTTTTTTTCAGACTTTTTGTTTGTTTGTGGAGGGTGTGTGTGTGTGCGCTCTCATGCTAGAGGTCAATATCATGTGTGTTCCTTAATTGTTGTCTTACCTTGCTTTTTATGACAAGGTCTCTCACTGAACCCGGAGCTAGCCCTTTCTGCCAGACTAGCTGGTCAGCAAGCCCAGGGATCCGTCTATCTGCCCCTTTCCCAGCACTGGGATTACAGATGGATACTGTGATTCCCAGCTTTTATGTGAGTGCTGGGGATCCAACTCCTGGTTCTGATGCTTGCATAGCAGATACCTTATTGACTGAGCCATCTGCCCAACCCAGATTTTTGTTCTTTTATGAAATTAAAACACCATATATATTTTGAAGGTCTGGTTTGAGAATATACATTTAGTAATTTTTTTGAGAATTGATTATCTTCTAATATATTTAATTTATTTTTTATTTTATGTGTATGAGTGTATTTCCTGCATGTAAGGGCACCCCTATCCTGCAGTGCCTGAGGAGGTCAGAAGAGGGTGTTCGATCCCCTGGAACGGGAGTTACGTATAGTTGTTAGCTGCCATGTAGGTGCTGGGAGCTGAAACTGGGTTCTCTGCAAGAGTAACCAGTGCTCTTAACCACTGAGTCATCCATCCAGTCCTGAGAATTGACTGCCTTACTGTTATTTCCTTTTCTTCCCTGGTAATGCTTTGATATTAGTTTGTCTGTTCTAGATTTCCTTTGATAGGTTTTGTGATGTATCTTTTTCATTTTTTTTAAATGTGTATGAGTGTTTCGCCTGCATGTATACCATATGCATGTAGTGCCCACGAAGGCCAGACAGGGACATCAGATTCCCTGGAATTGGAGTTACTCATTCTTGTTAGCTACCATGTGAGTTCTGGGAACCTCACCCAGGTTCTCTGCGAGAGAAGTAAATGCTCTGAACTGCTGAGCCTATCTCTCCAGGCCTCCTGGAGAGATGTCTTAAAATTTTTTAAAAAAATCTTTTGAGAATTTCTTATGTGTATACTATGTATTTTGATCATATTTATGCCCATCCTTCCTCTAACTGCTCCCACCTCTCCACCCCCCCACCCCTATGTCTCCCTCCCAGCTTCATTTATCCCTTTTTTAATTCACTGAGTTCAGTTAGTGCTGGCTGTATATGTATGGGTATAGTCATCCACTGGAGCCTGAGCCACCCACCAGGAGCCACATCTGTGAAGAAAAATGACTGTCTCTTCCCCAGCAGCCACCAATTGCCAATAGCTCTTCAGCTAGGGGTGGGGCTTTATGAGCCTTTCCCCAGTCTGTGGTAGAATTTTGACTGGCTTGATCCTGTGCAGGTCCTATGCAGGCATCCACAGCCAAGTCATGTGTGAGTTCTGTGTACAGTGACTCTGGCAGATGTAAAAACACTGCTTCATAGAAGTCCTCCCCAACCTTTGTCTCTTCCAGTCTTTCTGCTTGCTCTTCCTCGATGTTCCCTGAGTTTTTGACAGGGAGGTGTAATACAGATGTCCCATTTAGTGCCAAGAACTCCACAGTCACTTATTTTATGCACTTTGGTGCATTGTGAGTTTCTATATTAATCACCATCCACTAAAAAGAAGCTTCTTTGATGCAAGTTGAATAATTATAAGAGAAGTATTTAGAAGACATTTAATATTTAAGTATTTAATTCTGTGTCTGTTTATCAAGATAATAATAGTAGGTGGTCTCCTAGTGCCTATGACCTAGGTTTTTTGCCTAGTTTACAGAACTAGGCATGAGTTCTATAATGTGGGGTGGTCCTTGAATCAAGCTGCCCTATGTGACTCTCTTTGAATTTTCTTTTTTTTTTTTTGTATTTAACTTTTTTTTAGTTATTATTTAAAATTATTTATTTAATAACCACATACTTAGAAGAAGCATTTCATTACAAGAGCATTTAAATATTCAATAACAATTTTCAGAGCTGAGATGCATTTCTTTCAAAATTGGCTGTAAATTTTTAGGTTTACAGTTGAATTAATACAGCTATACAATATTGTACTCAGTATAAACCCTATAAGACATAAAATTGAATGAGGTTTTAACTTTTAAAAAATATCCATTTCATTATTAAAATACAAAGTTTCATGCAGAAAAATTCAACTTTAAAGCAATTAATACTTAGATGTTTGCACATGCATTTCTAATCTCTATATATCTGATTATTACTAGTCACAGTCAGTTACTATATGAGATCCTTGACACCTTGGCATCTGAGCATGGACATAAAGTCATAAGGTAGATTTCAATGGTAATGTTTTTCACATCTACTAATTAATAAGGAGCAAATTTTTATGCTTTGAAGGATTTCTTTTAATTAAGAATTTTTTTTAAAAAATTTAATAATCACATGATTAGAAGAAGCATCTCATTACAGCTTTAACATATTCAGTAACACATTCCAGAACAAGGAAATATCTCTTTCAAAAGTGGCTGTAAAATTTTTTTTTTTTTTGGTCTTATTGAGACAGGGTCTCCCTGTAGCCCCAGCTGTCCGGGAACTCACTATGTAGACCAAGCTAGCCTTGATCTCCCAGACATCTGCCTGCCTCTGCCT
Source organism: Nannospalax galili (assembly GCF_000622305.1). Classification (NCBI taxonomy): domain Eukaryota; kingdom Metazoa; phylum Chordata; class Mammalia; order Rodentia; family Spalacidae; genus Nannospalax; species Nannospalax galili. The sequence goes on from NW_008328087.1 coordinate 230,784, forward strand.
CCCAAGTACTGTGATTAAAGGCGTGCACCACCACACCCGGCTAATGGCTCTAAATTGTTAGGTTGACGGTTGAATTAATAGTTATACAATATTGAACTCCGTATAAACCTGAAAGACATAAAATTGAATGAGTTTTTACCCTTTAAAGAAGATCTCCATTTCATTTTAAAATATGCTGTTTCCTAAATTTAAAAAAAAATTTTTTAATAACTACACGATTAGAAGAAGCATTTCATTACAGCATTAACATATTCAGTAACACACTCCAGAGCAAGAGTACATCTCTTTCACAAGTGGCGTTTGTACGTTTCTAGGTTCACAGTTGAATTAATACAGATATACAGTATTGAACTCAGTATAAGCCCTGTAAGACATAAAATTGAACGAGGTTTTAACCTTTAAAAAAGAGGTCCATTTCATTTTAGAATATATTTTTCCTTGCAGAAAGACTCATTGTTTTTGCTACTAACACTGAGATGTTGGCACATGCATCTCTAATCTGTATGTATCTGATTATTGCTAGTCATAATCGGTTGCACTTGGATCCTTGGCACCTGTGTATGTCTATAAAGTCATTGGGTAGATTTCAGTGGTAATATGTTTATCATCTCTACTAATAACATGACTTAATTTCCATGCGTCCTCCTCAAATATAATACATTTTTAAAAAACTTCTTGATTTTTTTTTTTTTTTGTGTGTGTGTATATCACACAGAACATTCCAAACCATCTTATTCAAGTATGTACCCACTTCCCAGATGGCACCCTCCCATAGCCTCCTTCCCCTCACTAGAGCCCTTATACTCTGATATCCCTGCTACTGTCTGCTGTGTTGTCGACACCCCCAGCCATGCCTCACTACTTGCCCTTCTGGTGAATCTAGTCAGCCTATCTAGAGGTCTTTGTTTAGGAAGGTCAGCTGTTCCTCAGCTAGCAGCAATCAGTTGTCAATATTCCTTTAGTTAAGAATGGGGTCTACTGTTCATTTTCCCAGTTCTATGCTGGGTTACTGTCTGGGAGGCCCTTGGGCCACCCTGGCCAACAACTCAAAAGAAGGTATCCCCTATCTGGCATTGTTGCTTATTATGTAGCCTTTAGCTATGCATATGAACTCTTAAGAAATTGTATTGGCCCCTTTAATCTTTGGTTATACTTTCCTTTTGGGTGTTTATAGCAATACAGTTGGCCCAGATAAACCAATTTACTTTTACTCTTAAGATCGTTTGAGGATCTGTTCCTCAGGGGTCACTTGGGCTTAGGAGGAGCCCCTGGCTCCATTCTTTTACCAGTTCCACCTGTGTGAAGATAAGTCATAAGTCAAAGGTCCTGCTTGACCATGGCTGGCTTTGCTTGGAAGCATGGAGGAAATGATTCCTTTGTAGAAGGAATGATTCCTCTTTGTAGACTGGTTCAAGTCCATCTCATGGAGTTGCCTCGGCTTCCTTGATCAAGAGGACAGGTGACCCACCACAATTACAGGACATTTTGAGAGATGCTCATAGTCTCCTGAAACTAGTCGACTTAGGAGGGCAAGGAGCAAAAATTGTCCTTTATGTCCCTCTGACCAAATTATTATAGGCCTTAAAGTATGTATGTTAAACATTTAAGAAGGTTAGTTCTACCAGTCTTATCCTTTTAATTACTGTGTGTCATGTAGATAAATCTTGGGCAAAGATCAGTTGTCAGATAAACCTTACCTAGACATATATTTCTTGATCTGCTATGTATAATTTGCTAGGAGGTTGTAGGACTAATATGGTTCCCTCTGGTTTTCAAGACTAGCTAGGCATTACTTATCACTTGCATTGTCTCACCCCTCCATCATGGTTTTCTCACTTAAGGTGCTCCCATTTCCCCCCTTTATCCCTTACGAATATACTTCTCCTATGGTCCTACCTCTCTTGAGCTCCTTCTTTTCCTTTATTCCCTAGGATCCTTGTATACCCTTCCCTCCCCCCTCCCTTAGACTAACACAATTTTTATATATATCTCCCTTAATAGAGGGTGTTTCCTACCATTCTTCTCTTTCAGGTAACTTCCTTTACCTCCCTCTTTCATTTCCATTATCCTGGTTCCTGGAGTTATGTCTGTTTGCATACTTATTTATCAGAG
>NW_008328087.1:233109-235163 GCF_000622305.1 Nannospalax galili
TCCATCTCTTAGCTATTGTGAAAAGAGCAGCAACAAACATGGATGTACAAGTGTCTCTGCAATAGGATGAGTTCTTTAGGTATACGCCAAGGAGTGGTATAACTGGGTCAAATCGTAGGTTCATTTGTAGATTTCTAAGATTTCTCCACACTGCTTTCCGTAGGGGTTGAACCAGTTTGCAGCCCCACCAGCAGTGGATGGGTGTTCCCCTTTCCCTACATCCTCTCCAACATTTGGTATCATTTGTTCTCTTGATCTTAGCCAGTCTGATTGGGGTAAGATGAAATCTTAAAGTGGTTTTAATTTGCATTTCCCTAATCATTAGTGATGTTGAACATCTTTTAAGATGCTTCATAGCCATCTTTACTTCTTCTTTTGAGAACTCTCTGTTGCCCATCTTTTAATTGGGTTACTTCTCTTGATTCTGTGTTTTGAGTTCGTTACATACTGTGGATATTAAACCTCTGTCGGATGTGTTGCTGGTGAAGATTTTCTCCCATTCTGTGGGTTTTCTCTTCACTTCTCTGGTTGTCTCCTTTGATGTACAGAAGCCATTTAGTTTAATGAGTTCCCATTTGTTGATTCTTGACCTTGTTTCCTGAGCAGTTGATGTCTTGTTTAGAAAATCCTTTCATACACCTGTGTCTTGTAAGTTTTTCCCAATGTTTTCTCCTAACAGTTTCAGAGTTTCAGGCTTTACATTGAGGTCTTTGATCCATTTGGAATTGACTTTTGTGTAAGGTGAAAGATGAGGGGTTTAGTTTCATTCTTCTACAGGTGAAGATCCAGTTTTGCCAGCACCATTTGCTGAACTTGCTGTCTTTCCTCCAGTGACTATTCTTGGCCCCTTTGTCAAATATCAGGTGGCTGAAATTGCATTTACTCATATTTGGGTCTTAATTTTGTTCCATTGGTCTATGGGTCTATTTCTATGCCAGTACCATGTTGTTTTTATGACTATAGCTCTGTTATAGTCTGGTATATTACTCACCCTGGCATTGCTCTTAGTGCTCCAGGCTGCTTTGGCTATCTGAGGTATTTTGTGCTTCCATATGAATCTTAGGATGTTTTTTTCCAATTCTGTGGAAAATGTCATGGGGATTTTGATTGGCATTGCATTGAATCTATATATGACTCTTGGTAGGATGGTCATTTTCACAATATTAATTTTTCCAATCCATGAGCGTGGGAGGTCGTTCCATCTTCTGATGTCTTCCTCAATGTCTTTCTTTAAAGGTTTAAAATTTTCATTGTAGAGCTCTTTGATGTCTTTGGTCAGGTTCCGAGGTATTTTATTTTTTTTGCAGTTATTGTGAAGGGGAGTGTGTCCATGTGCTATTTCTCTGATTGCTTGTTACTGTTATATAGAAAGGGTACAGAACTGTAGGTTGCCCGTTAATAATTTCTGGGATTATTCTGGTGGAATTTTTGGCGTCTCTTAGATATAATATCATATGATTTGTAAAAAGGGATAATTTAATCTCTTCTTTTCCAATTATTACTCCTTTATTGTCCTGCACTTGTCTTATTGCTCTTGCAAGAGTTTCAAGCACTGTATTAAAGAGAAGTGGGGATGTGGGACGTGGTGGTACCCCCCTTTAATCCCAGCGTTCGGGAGGCAGAGTCAGGCGGATCTCTGTGAGTTCAAGTTTAGCCTGGTCTACATAGTGAGTTCCAGGACAGCTGGGGCTATAGGGAGACCCTGTCTCAAAAAGACCAAAAAATAAATAAATAAACACTGGGAATACTTCCAGTTTTGCTCCACTTAGAATGATGTTGGCTGTGGGTTTGTTATATATGGCTTTAATTATGTTGAGGTATGTTCCTTCCAGTCCAATTCCCTCTAGGACTTTGAACATAAATGCATGTTGAATTTTGTCAGAGGTCTTCTCTGCGTCTATTGAGATGACCATGTGTTTCTTGTCTTTGAGCCCATTCATATGATTTATGAGGTTTATTGCCTTATGTATATTGAACTATCCCTGCATCTCTGGAATAGAGCCGACTTGATCATGGTGGGTGATTTTTTGATGTGTTTCTGTATGCAGTTTGTA
>NW_008328087.1:235557-255470 GCF_000622305.1 Nannospalax galili
GCTTACAGGTTTTTAAATTATTCCATTTTAATGGTCTGGATCTTTTGGGTGTCTGTTGTGATGTTTCCACTTTCATTTCTGATTTTGTTGATTTGGAGGTGCTCTTTCTTTTGGTTAACTGGGCTAGCTGTCTGTCAATTTTGTTTGTCTTTTCAGAGAACCAACTCTTGGTCTGGTTGATTCTTTGTATTGTTTTCTTTGTTTCAATTCCATTTCATTAATTTTTGCCCTGATTTTTGTTATTTCTTCTTGTCTGTTGGGTTTGGATTTCATTTGTTGTTGCTTTTCAAGTGTGTTCAGTTGCAGTGTTACGTCATTTATTTGTGTTCTTTCTGATTTTTTGATGTAGGCATTTAGAGCTGTTAACTTCCCTCTAAGGACAGCTTTCAGTGTGTCCCAGAGGTTTTGTTGTGTTGTATTGTCCATTTCTTTTAATTCCAGGAATACTTTTATTTGTTTCTTAATTTCTCTTTTGACCCATTCATGACTCAGGAATTTATTGTTTAATCTCCGTGTGTTCATGTGGTGATTAGGGCTTCTTCCGCTGTTGGTTGTAAGCTTTATTGCATTGTGGTCTGGTAGAATGCATGAAATTATTTCAATCTTCATGTATTTGTTGAGGTTTGTTTTGTGCCCCAGTATATGGTCGATTTTGGAGAAGGTTCCATCCGGTGCTGATTAGAAAGTATGTCCTTTGGTGCTTTGTTGGAGTACTTCGTAGATGTCTGTTAAGTCCGTTTGATATATGGTATTGTTTAATTCACGTGTTTCTCTGTTAAGTCTCTGTCTTGTTGACCTATCTAGTGGAGACAGTGGGGTATTGAAGTCCCCTACTATTAATGAGTTGGATCTTAGTCTGGATCTTAAAGTCCTGTATTATTGTTTTTATGAAATTGGGTGTTCCAGAGTTTGGTGACTATATGTTCACGATTGTAATATCTTCTTGATTTATTGTTCCTTTGATCAGAATGAAGTGGCCCTCCTTATCTCTTCTAATTAGTTTTAGTTTAAAGTCTATTTTGTCAGATACTAGAATTGCTATGCCTACTTTTTTCTTAGTACTATTTGCTTGGTGTATTTTTTTCAATCCTTTCACTTTAAGATGGGGTCTGTACTTGAAAGTGAGGTGAGTTTCTTGCAGACAACAAAAAGATGAGTTTTGTTTCTTAATCCATTCACCTAGTCTGTGTCTTTTGACCAGGGACTTCAGTCCGTTAATATTTAAAGTTATTAATGAAAGATGTTTATTGAATCCTGTCATTTTTATTTCTGTTTACATTCTTGATATAGCTGTAGTTTTCCACAGTTATACCTTCATTGAATTTTTTTCCGCAACCCCCAAGTTATAGTTGTTTCTTTCTTCAGCTCTTTGTATTGCTTCCAGAACTCTCTGAAGGGCTGGTTTTGTGGACATGAATTCCTTCAGCCTATTTATGTCATGGAAGATTTTTCTTTCCCCTTCGACTATAGTAGACATTTTGGCTGGGTATACTATTCTGGGTTGGCATCTGTGGTCATTTAAAACTGGAAATGCTTTCGACCAGACTCTTCTGGCTTTCATAGTTTGTACTGAAAAGTCAGTTGTAATCCTAATGGGTTTTCTTTATATGTGGCTTGTTGTTTCTCTTTTGCAGCTTTCAGCATTGTCTCTTTGTTTTGTATGTTTAGTGTTTTTAATATGATGTGCCATGGAGCATTTCTTTTCTGGTCCTGTCTGTTTGGTGTTCTATATGCTTCTTGTATTTGTATGGGCATGTCTTTCTTTAATTTCTGGGAAATTTTCTTCCACGATTCTGTTGTAGATCTTTTCCATGCCGTTAATTTCTGATTCTTTTCCTCCCTGTATGCCTATGATTCGTAAGTTTGGCCTTTTCATGGTGTCACACAATTCCTGCATATTCCATTCTTGTGATTTATTAAATTTTTCATAATCTTTGCTTTAGTGGTCTAGTTCGTGCACTTTATCTTCCAGTCTTGATACTCTCTTTTCCATTTCATTCATTCTATTGGTCAGACTTTCTCCTGTCATTTCTAATTGGCTTACTGAGTGTTTCACTTCCTTCTTCATTTCAGCCTTAGTAATCTTCAATATTTCTAGGTCTCTTCTGAATTCATTCAGAAGTTTATTCCTATCTTCCTTCAGTTCTTTGATTTGTTTGTGTGTTCTTTAAATTCACTGAATTCTTTTATCATGTTTATAATTGTTCTTTTGAGTTCCATGTCCTGCATTATCTCTAGGGGGTTCTCATTGTACTCCTCTAGAGGACTATTGGTATTTGGTGGGGATATGTTATTTTGGTTTTTCATGTCATTATTTTTCCTCTGTGATTTTGACATGTGAATTTCTTTTGTAGTTTCTGATTCTTGTGTGAGACTCAAGCCCTCAAGTTTAGGTGTGCTTCTTTTTGTAAACTTTATGTGTTTTTGTTCACTTTTTGGGCATGAAAAGCTGGTTCATCTAAGCTTTGGGTTCTCTCTTTTGATTTTATATTGGAGTGGCCAGATTACTTTTGTCTTCAGGATTTCCCACAGAGGCCCAAGTCAGATGAATATCAGATGCTCCCAGGGTTTCTCCTAAGGTCTGTATCCCTCCAGGAAATACTTTAGCCTCAAGAATTTGGGGATGGAATGCCTTTGGGGCAGGTCTCAGGAAAGATGCTGGTCTAGAGCAGCTGATGGCTGTGTCACCGAGAGATGCAAAGGGAGATTGGGGTGGGAAGAGTCCCCAAGGGCTCCTGGGGATTGCACTGAGGAACTGGATTGGCCTGGATGTAAAGAACCAAGAAGTGGAAAGGTCAGCCCCGGTGTCCAGGAAAGAGGCTGGCCAGTTGTGCAGCCCAGGGAAGTAGAGGGATGTGGGGGTGGGACCATGGCCAGAGAGCTCCTGGGGAACCCAGAAGGAACTGAGTTGGTCTCGATATAAAGGATCGGGAAGCATTGGTGATTCCCCAGGTGTCTTGGGCGCCAAGACAAGGAATTGCACAGGTCCCAGGCTCAGAGGAGAGATGGGCAGGGGAGATGGGAGGGTGAGTGACCCTGGAGAGGCCTAATGGTTGTGCAGGCCCAGGGAAGTAGAGGGAGGTGAGGGTGGGGCCAGGCCCAGAGTCGAATTGAATTTCTTATAGACAACTTGTATTTCTTTTAAATTTGTTTTGTCTTTTAGTTGGTAAGTTAGTTTGTTGGAACCACTTATATTTGACTTTACTGGTATGAATGGATTGAAATGTGCTGGCATATATTCTGTTTCTTTTCTCTGTTCTCGTTCTAATATTATTCTTTGCCTCTCTATGCAGTACCTGAATGTAAATTTAGGTGTAATGATTTCAGTTATCTTTATATTGTTGCCTCCTTGTGATTGATTTATGGATTATAGTATCTGTTCTTAAATTATCAATCATTCTACTGTATCAAAATTTTGCTATTCTAAGTAGAAATGTACTTAGCATGATTTAAGCATTTTCCTTTTCACTTCCTTATAATATTGTCTTAAATGTTACTGTTTATGCATAATAGCCCTCCTTCTTTGGAACATAATTTGTAAAACTGAAGAAGAGAAACACTGCCCATTATATTTAGTCCATAGCCTCTCACCTTCACCCTTGGCCTTTTCATTTTAATATCGTAAGTTTTGTTTTGTGATTCTCTTCATTTTGCTTCATCTGAGAATGTCTTTACATTCATTCCTGAAGGATGTTTATACTGAGTACATATTCCTGGGTTTACAAGTCTTTTCTTTTAATACTTGAAAAATGTTTGTCACGTCCTTCTGGCTTGTATGATTTCTGACGAAAAATACACCACCATTCAAATAATTGTTCTCCTATAGGCTTGTATGGCTCAATCTGCACACTTGGTTAATACTTTTTTTCCACGTTTATATTGGTGTGTTTATTTCAGACATAGTATTTTAAAATATGATTTCTTCACCAAGAATAATTGAAACATTCATTTCACAAATTAAAAATTGCCAGTGGTGCATGCCTTTAATCCCAGCACTCAAGAGGCAGAGGCAGGCAGATCTCTGTGAGATCAAGGCCAATCTGGTCTATATAGGGAGTTGCAGGTGATCTGGAGCTACAGGGAGACCCTGTCTCCAAAAACATCAACATATTGCATTCTCATAACAGTCATTGTCAGAATAGCTGTTAAAATATGCCATTCTTTAGACTGTTGAGGATACAATAGTAAGAAAGGATCACCTATTCTCTCTCTCTCTCTCTCTCTCTCTCTCTCTCTCTCTCTCTCTTCCCCCCCTCTCCCTCTCCCTGTCTCCCTGCCTCCCTGCCTCCCTGTCTCCCTGTCTCCCTGTCTCCCTGTCTCTCTCACTGGATTGAATTCATGGCCTTGTGCATACCAGTCAGCTTTTCTACTACTATGTAATATTCTCAGGACTGAAATTTCCTTTTTTAAGTTAAAAAAAAATTATTTTCCTTAACCTCCCTGTTTCCTTTCCATTATCCTGGTTCCTATAGTTATGTCTGGTTGCATACTTATTTATCAGAGTCTGGTTCTAGGATCCACATATGAGGGAGAACATGTGTCGATTTTTTTTCTGAGTCTGAGTTACTTCACTTAGTATAACAGTTTGTAGTTCCATCCATTTATCTGCAAACTTCATGATTTCATCTTTCTTTACTGCTGAATAAAACTCCATAGTATAAACGAACCACATTTTCATTATCCACTTGTCAGTTGAGGCACACAGGTTGCTTCCATCTCTTAGCTGTCCTGGAAAGAGCAGCAACAAATACGGATGTACAAGTGTCTGTGCAATAGGATGAGCTCTTTGGGTGTATGCCAAGGAGTGGTATAACTGGGTCAAATGGTAGGTTCGTTTGTAGTTTTTTAAGAGTTCTCCACATTGCTTTCCATAGGGGTTGAACCAGTTTGCAGTCCCACCAGCAGTGGATGAGTGTTCCCCTTTCCCCACACCCTCTCCAACATTTGGTGTCATTTGTTCTCTTGATCTTAGCCAGTCTGACTGGGGTAAGATGAAATCTTAAAGTGGTTTTAATTTGAATTTCCCTAATTGGTAGTGATGTTGAACACCTTTTAAGATGCTTCTTAGCCATCTTTAATTCTTCTTTTGAAAACTCTCTTTTCGGCTCCTTAGCCAGTCTTTTAATTGGGTTACTTCCTTTCTTGATTCTTTGATTTTTGAGTTCATTATATATTCTGGGTGTTAAACCTCTGTCAGATGAGTCGCTGGTGAAGATTTTATTCCATTCTGTGGGTTTTCTCTTCATTTCTGTGGTTTCTTCTTTTGATGTACAGAAGCTTTTTAGTTTAATGAGCTCCCATTTGTTGATCCTTGACCTTGTTTCCCGAGCAATTGATGTCCTGTTTAGAAAATCCTTTCCTACACCTATATCTTGTAGGTTATTGCCAATGCTTTCTTCTAAGAGTTTCAGAGTTTCCGGCTTCACATTAAGGGCTTTGATCCATTTGGAACTGACTTTTGTGCAGGGTGAAAGATAGGGATTTAGTTTCATTCTTCTACAGGTGGAGATCCAGTTTTGCCAGCACCATTTTCTGAACATGCTCTTTTTTCTCCAGTGAATGCTCTTTGCCCCTTTGTCAAATAGCAGGTGGCTGAAATTGCATGTACTCATATTTGGATCTTTAATTTTATTCCATTGATCTATGGGTCTATTTTTGTGTCAGTACCATGTTGTTTTTATGACTATAGCTCTGTAATACAGTTTAAAATCTGGTATAGTAATCCTCCCAGTGTTGCTCTTAGTGGTCAGGGTGGCTTTGGCCATCTGAGGTCTTTGGTGCTTCCATATGAATCTTAGGATGGTTTTTTCCAACTCTGAAGAATGTCATAGGGATTTTGATTGGCATTGCATTGAATCTATAAATGGCTTTTGGTAGGATGGTCATTTTTGCAATATTAATTCTTCCAATCAATGAGCAATGCAGGTCCTTCCATCTTCTAATGTCTTCCTCAATATCTTTCTTTAAAGATTTAAAATTTTCATTGTAGAGGTCTTTAATGTCTTTGGTCACCTTTATGCCAAGATTTTTTTTTTTTTTTTTCGCAGCTATTGTGAAAGGGAGTGTTTTCATGTACTCTTATTCTGATTGCTTGTTATTGGTATATAGAAAGGCTACAGACTTCTGTAGATTAACTTTGTAACTTGCCACTTTACTGAAAGTGTTCATCATTTCTAGGAGTTTTCTGGTAGAATTTTTGGCATCTCTTAGATATAATATCATCTGTAAAATGGGATAATTTGAGCTCTTCTTTTCCAATTATTAACTCCTTTAATTTCCTTCTCTTGTCTTGTTGCTCTTGAAAGACTTTCAAGCACTATGTTAAAAAGGAGTGGAGATTGTGGACAGCTTTGTATAGTTCCTGATTTCAACGGGAATGCTTCCAGTTTTTCTCCATTTAGAATGATGTTAGCTGTGGGTTTGTTGTATATAGCTTTAATTATGTTGCTGTATGTTCCCTCCAGTCCAATTCCCTCTACGACTTTGAACATAAATGCATGTTGAATTTTGTCAAAGGCCTTCTTTGCATCTATTGAGATGAACGTGTGTTTCTTTGAGTCCATTCATACGATTTATGATGTTTATTGACTTATGTATAATGACCCATCCCTCCATCTTGGGGATATAATTGACTTGATCATGGTGGATGATCTTTTTGATGTATGTCTTTATGTGGTTTGTAAGTATTTTGTTGAGAATTTTTGCATCTATGCTCATTAAGGATATGGATCTGTAGTTTTCTTTTTTGGTTGTATCTGTGCCTGGCTTTGGTATTAGAGTGATGCTGGCTTTATAGAAGGAATTTGGAAGTTCTGCCTCCATTTCTATCTTTTTGAATAAATTAAGTAGTATTGGATGTAGATCTTCTTTAAATGTCTGGTAGAATTCTGCTGTCAATCCATCCGGTCCTGGGCTTTTTTTCCGTCGGGAGGTTTTGTATTACTGTTTCAATTTCCTTATGTGTTAATGGGTCTGTTTAAGCTGTTGATCGCCTCTTGGTTTAGTTTTGGTGGTTCCCATACTTTTAGATACCTGTCCATTTCTTTTAGGTTGTGAAATTTGGTAGTATATAGGTTTTTAAAGTATTCCCTTTAATATTCTGAATCTTTTTGTTGCTGATTGTGATGTTTCTGATTTTGTTGATTTGGAGGTGCTCTTTCTTTCTTTTGGTTAACTGGGCTAGGGGGTCTGTCAATCTTTTTTATCTTTTCAAAGAACCAGCTCTTGGTTTTGTTGATTCTTTGTGTTGTTTTCTTTGTTTCTATTTCATTAATTTCTGCTCTGATTTTTGTTATTTCTTCTTGTCTGCTGGGTTTGGGTTTAATTGTTGTTGCTTTTCAAGTGTCTTGAGTTGCAATGTTGTCATTTATTTGTGTACTTTCTGATTTTTTAATGAATGCACTTAGATCTATAAACTTCCCTCTAAGGACTGCTTTCAGCATGTCTCAGAGGTTTTGTTGTGTTGTATTGTCCTTTTCATTTAGTTCCAAGAATACTTTCTTAATTTCTCCTTTGACCCATTCATCATTCAGGTGTGTTTTTTAATGTCCATGTGTTCATGTATTTGCTAGGGTTTCTCCTGATGTTGAATATAAGCTTATTGCATTGTGGTGTGATAAAATGCATGGAATTATTTTAGTCTACTTGTATTTATTGAGGCTTGTTTTTTGCCCCAGTATATGGTCGATTTTGGAGAAGGTTCCTTGTGGCACTGCATAGGATGTATATTCTTGGGTGCTTGGGTGGAATATTTGGTAGGTGTCTGTTGGGCCCATTTGATTTATGGCATTGTTTAATTCAGGTGTCTGTTAATTCTCTGTCCTGTTGACCCATCTAATGGAGACAATGGGGTATTGAAGTCTCCAACTCTTAATGAGTTGGGATTAATGTGGGGCTTAAACTCCTGTTGTACTGTTTTTATGAAGTTGGATGCACCAAAATTTTGTGAATGTATGTTCATGATTGTAATATCTTCTTGGTCAATTGTTCCTTTGCTTAAAATGAAGTGGCCCTCTTTATCTCTTCTGATTAGTTTTTGTTTGAAGTCTATTTTGTTAATATTAGCATTACAGCACCCGCTTTTTTCTTAGTACCATTCCTTGGTATATTTTTTTCTATCCTTTCCCCTTAAGGTAGTGCCTGTCCTTGAAAGTGAGGTGAGTTTCTTGAAGACAACAAAATGATGTGTTATGTTTCTTAATCCATTCAACTAGTCTGTATCTTTTGACTGGGGAGTTCAGTCCATTGATATTTAAAGTTATTAATGAAAGATGTGTACTCATTCCTGTTGTTTTTATTCCTGTTCACATTCTTGGTGTAGCTGTGCCTTTCCATGGTTATACCTTCATTAAGCTTCTTTCTGTAACTCCTTGTTTGTAGTCGTTCCTTTCTTCACCTCTGTATTGCCTCAAGAATGCTCTGAAGGGCTAGTTTTGTGGACTTGAATTCTTTTAGCCTGTTTATATCATGGATGATTCTTTTGACTATAATAGACATTTTTGGCTGGGTAAAATAATCTGGGTTGGCATCTGTGGTCATTTAGAACTGGGAATACTTTAGTCCAGCCTCTTCTGTCTTTCATAGTTTGCACAGGAAAGTCAGCTGTAATTCTGAAGATGGGTTTTCTTTTATATGTAATTTGTTGTTTTTCTTTTGCAGCTTTCAGTATTCTCTCTTTGTTCTGTACGTTTAGTATTTTTACTATGATGTGCTATGGAGCGTTTCTTTTCTGGTCCTGTCTGTTTGGTGTTGTATGTGCTTTCTTGTATTTTTATGGGCATGTCTTTAATTTTGGGAAATTTTCTTCTAAGTCCTGTTGAAGATCTGGTCCATATAATTATCCTGATAGTCTTCTCCTTCCTGTATGCCTATGATTTGTAAGTTTGGTCTTTTTATGGTGTCTCGTAATTCCTGCATAATCCATTCTTGTGTTTTCTTAAATTTTTCATAATCTTCTCTTGAATGGTCTAATTTGTCCATTTTATCTTCCATTCTTGATATTCTGTTTTCCATTTCATTAATCTATTGGTGAGGCTTTCTCCTGTCGTTTCTGATTGGCTTATTGAGTCTTTCACTTCCTTCTTCATTTCAGCCTGATTATTCTTCAATATTTCTAACTCTTTTCTGAATTCATTCAGTAGTTTATCCCTATCTTCTTTGAGTTCTTTGATTTATTTGTTTTTGTCCTCTTTAAATTCACTGAATTCTTTTATTATGTTTATAATTGTTCTTTTGGAGTACATGTCCTCTGTTATCTCTAGGATGTTCTCATTGTACTCCTCTACAGGACTGTTGGTACATATGTTATTTGGGATTTTCATGTTGTTATTTTTTCACTGTGACTTTGACAAGTGGATTTCTTTTGTAGTTTCTGATTCTTGTTTGAGACCCAAGCCTTCTGTTGCTGTGTTTAGGTCTGCTTATTTTTTTAAAAACTTTCTGTTCCTTTGTGGCTTACTTGTTGTGCATGAAAAAGCTGGTTAGTCTAGGCTTCAGGTTTACTCTTGATTTTATATTGGAGGGGCCAAATTGATTTCATCTTCTTGCTCAGGAGTTCCCATAGAGGCCCAAGTTGGGTGAGGATCAGATGCTCTCAAGCTTTCTCTTAAGGACTGCATTCTTCCACCAAAGATGCTGGCCCCAGGAAACTGGGGACTGGGCTGCTCAGAGATGCCAAAGGATGTGCGGACGGAAGGAGGTCCTGTGGGCTCCTGGGGACTAGAAGGAGGAATTGGATTGGTCTGGATGTAAAGGATCGGGAAGCCGTGGGGAGTCTGGGCCAAGAGTCAGTCCAGAGGTCTGGGTTGCCAAGATAAGAAATTGGCCAGTGCCCCTGCTAGGAGGAGAGATGGGTTGGGGAACTTGGAGGGTGAACTTGGAGTCATGGCACAGTGGGTGCTGCCAAACTTCCCCAAGGAAAGCTGCTGGCCCTAGAAGGCTGGGTGGCTGGGCCGCCCAGAGATGCAAAGGGAGGTGGGGATGGAAAGAGGCCCTATGGGCTCCTGGGGACTAGAGGGAGGGATTGGGTTGGTTCGTATGTAAAGGACCAGGAAGCAGTGGGGAGTCTGGGCCAAGAGGTCATGACGTCCAGAGGTCTGGGGTGCCAAGACAAGAAATGTGCCAGTGCCCCTGCTAGGAGGAGAGATAGGGTGGGGGAACTTGGAGGGTGAATGAGGCTGGGGGATTCAAGGCACAGTGGGTGCCGCCAGCCTTACCCAGGAAAGCTGCTGCCTCCAGGAAGGCAATAATACTTTTTTTAACATTTAGTTTTCAGAAATGTAGTTACATGTTTATGCATAGATTTCCTTGAGTTTTTTTCTTTAGATTTTGCTCAACTTTTTGTCCTTAGAGGTATATTTTTTAAGATTATCACTGAATTTTGGAAAATGTTAACCATAATCTCTTCAAATACATTTTGGACTCTGCATTTTTCTCTGTTTTGGGTCTGTTCAGAACTAAATGATAAGGCCTAGCATGGTAGCGCACACCTTTGATCCCAGTTCTCCAAGAGGCAGGCAGGCAGGCAGATCTCAGATTGAGGCCAGCCAGTTGGGGCTACAGGGAGATTCTAGACCAGTTGGGGCTACAGGGAGATTCTGTCTTAAAACAAAAAAACAAAACAATGAACCAAGTGTTAGATACTTTGTTTTTATGCAGCTTCCTGAGCTGCTGTTGAGTATTAAGTTTTAGAAACTTTTTTTTTCAATTTAGATAATTTCTACTAATCTTTCTTTAATTTCACTGAACCTTCTATAACCTCCATTCTTGTATTGGCCAATCTTTTGAGTTTTATGTTTTTCATTTGTTATTATTTTTCATTTGTAAAAATTTCAAATTATTTAAATTTTTATTTTATTTTATGTGTATGACTGTATTGTCTGTGTGTATGTAAGGGTACCCATGTCATGCAATGCCCATGATGGTCAGAAAAGGGCGTCAGATCCAGAACCTGGAGTTAAAGATGGTTGTTAGTTGCCATGTGGTTGCTGGGAATCAAAGCTGGGTCCTCTGCAAGAGGAGGCAGTTGCTTTTAATCACTGAGCCCTCTCTCCAGCCCCTAAATTATTTCTTTATGTCTTTTATTCTGAGACTTTCCCCCTAATATTTTATCTTGAATGTACAGAATTTTTGTTGGAGCTTTTTTCCTTTTATTGAGCTACTTTTTAAGTCTTACCAGATTATTCAACAGGGTATTATCTCTGTGTTGCTCCTGTTATTGTCTCTTCTTTTTAGAATTGATATTTTCTTAGTAATTGGTATGGTGAGTAATTATGTCGTGAACATTTTAAGAAGCTGATTTCTATAAAAATCTTCTGTCTTAATAGTAGCCCGTTTCGTTCAGAATGCATATCCTGATCCATTTTTGTTGCTTTATGTTCATTCAGTTTTCAGCACATTGTTCAGTGGTACTCTGGTCTGCCTTGCTTGTGTGCAATCCTAAGAATAGTCTGAAACAGGAATAGGCACTATCCTGTATAACACAGGTTAGTTCTCAAAGCATGTGTTTTGATTCTGTTTGTGTTCATGAATGAACTACCAGGAATTACTCCTGGGAATACTACACAGATTGAAAGAATCCCATTCTGCCTTCTGTTCCTCTGCTGCATATCCTTTCTTGTCAGGAGGGATGATATATCATCTTTTTACTAATACTTGCTTAGTCCAGGACAAGAGATGAGTACTAGAACTCTTCCTCACAGCATAGTTTTGCATGAGTGGAAACAGGAGGGAGGAGCCACCACTTTCTACCTGAAATTTGCTCTGTGTAGGTTAGGGTCAACACGCCTTAGCCTACTGAGCTCACATGAAATGGAATGCATGGTGCTTCTTATATTCAAGTTAACGCAAAGCTGGATGATTGGCAGACTTGCACTCCACAGTTTTTGTGGCCTCTTTGCCAGTGGAAGGGGTGTTGGGACCTGACTTCTTTTGGGTTCAAGTATAATCTAGCAGGTGTCATACTCCAGTGCCTCTACTCTGTATAGTCCTTTCAAAAATGTATAGGTGTTTTTCCTGCACTTACATAAGTACACATATGTCATTAAAATGCCCACAAAGGCCAGAAGAGGGTGTTGAATTCCTTAGAACTGGAGATATATACCAGTGTTAGTAGCTATGTGGGTGCTAGGAACTCAGCCTGGGTTCTCTGTAAGAATAGCCAGCTCTTAATTGCTGAGCCATCTTTCCAGCCCCTCTTCATAGTCTTTTGACCAGAAAGAACTTTTCTTGGAGCATTTCTTTATTGCTGCCTGATAGTGTTTTGGTTGTTGGCTTTTTTTTTTTTTTTTTTTTTTTATTGTCCAGGCTAGGATATACGGGAAATTAAACAAACAACAAACAAAAACAAAATAAACTAAAACAACAGAAAAAGCAAGGTAATTCATTACCAGGTAATCCTAAATTCTCATGGTCCCTAGTCTGTTGACTTTTCTCTACTTTTCAGTCTTCTGCTAGTTTATGATTTTTATCCCAAGTTTTAGGTTGTGATTAGTAAGAGAAGCAGAATACATAATGAGCTATCTTGTCTGGAACCTGGTGTGCTTATTGTAATTCAACACCTAATATTGTAAAACTTTTACATCTACACTTAAAATAGGGTAAAAGAAAATATTTAGCGCATATGGCTTACCAAGTTTTAAAAATATTAATACATAAGATCTTTATAGTTTTTATATTGACTTTTTCCCCAAAGAGTCTACATATTTATTACCAAACCAATCGATTTACTCATACAAAGCAGATAAAATATGCAAATCCAGGGCTGGAGAGATGGCTCAGCGGTTGGGAGCACTGACTGCTCTTACAGAGGACCTGGGTTTGATTTCCAGCACTGACATGGTGGCTATGAACCGTTCTTAACTCCCATTCCAGAGGAATCCGAAGCTGCCTTCTGACTTCTGCAGCATTGCACGACACGGGTGCACTCACATGCATGCAGACAGTACACTCGTACACATGAAATAAAAATAATAAATAAAATATTTTAAAAAAGCAAATCAGGTTCCTAATATGATCAGATCTCTAGGTTAAAAACTTTCAGTTCCATTTGGTAGGCCTAATGATGACCATGATACAGCTTAAACAGTCAGTCGTGCCATCTTCTGTGAATCCTCACAGACCCAGATTGGCTCTCCTCCAGTGTCTTCTCTTAGAGTTGTACATGATTTTGTTAATCTGTTTTAATCTGAATCTCCTGGGGAATAGGACGATTTTTTGCTTTTGTTAAAGAAGAGCATATTGACTTTAAAAAAAAAATAAAATGAAGTCTCCCTATATGGAACTCAGACTGGCCTTGAACTCATGGTCTTTCTGGCTCAGCCTCTCAAGTGCTGGGATAACAGATGTGTTTTAGCACATCTGGCCCAAGGATAAATCCTTTTTTTCTTCCTTTTTTTATTAACTTAAATTTATTGTGAGAAAGAAGAGCTGTGTTATGACATCCTCATATGTATATAATGTACTTCAATAGTAGTCATCCTCCTGTAACCCCCTCTTGCCTTCACTCTCCCCTTCTTCTACATGTACATCAGTAGTCTAGTGCTTTTTCATTCCTGTCCTCATTCCAGCCCTCCTCCTAGCTAGATATAATGTGAATATTTTAGAGCAAGGAAAAAACACATTTACTTTTATCCAATTTGCATAAACATAATAGTTCCTATATGTAATGGTTTAAAAATCATAAACAGTGACTTGGATTGAAGTTGGCAAGCTATAGACCAATGGTTGAATCTAAGTTTTTGTTATTGATTTATGTTATGTGTGTTTTACCTGCATATATGTCTATGTACCATGTGCATAGAGTGCCCACGGAGGCCAGTAGAAGATGTTAGATCCCTTGGAACTGGAGTTAGAGACTGTTGGTAACCACCATGTAGGTACTGGGAACTGAACCCAGGTCTTCTGCAAGAGCAGCTAGTGGTTTTAACTGTTGAGCCGTCTCTAGCCTGAGGCTTTAAAAAAAAAAATTAAATACAAAATTTAGTGGAACACAGCTCCTATTCATTGATGAATCTCCTCCTGCTTTTATACTAAAGTTACACACTTGAATACCTGGAATTGAGACCAATAGCTTATAAAGCCTTAGCAATTTAATTATCTGTCCTTTTACAAGAAGAGTTTATTGGCTTTCATTGTGGTTTGGAACCTTTGTGTTGAATATCTGGTTTGTAGCTGATTGGGCTTTTGGGAGGTGATAGAACTTCCAGGATGAGGGACCTTGTAGAAGAAAGTTAGATCATTGATGGAATGCCGTAGAATGGGGTTATTGGCATATTAGTCCCTTCTTGTCTTCGCTTCCTGGCCACCATAATCTAAACAGCCTTGTTCCTCTACACACACTAGAAAATCTAAAAAATTAGAATTTTCAGAAAATATGTATACTGGAATTTCTTAAATACAGAAAACACTATCTTTTAGCTGTGTATATTTCCAGTCATTCACTGTTTTTAGTAAATGTGCTTCATGTTTTGAAGGGGTGTGAGTTAATGGGAGATAGATTTTTTTTTTTTCTGGTGTGCTGTCAAATAATGGTGTATGTATTTAATTGCAGCATTTTATTTACCACCATAAGTTCACACAGCAGTTTCAAATTTTAGACTATACAGCCCTTACCAAATTTTTGCGCATTGTTGCAGCAAGTCTCACCTTTTCACTGTTCTGTGCAAACCTAGCCCAGTCTTTATTCTGGGCAAAGCTTCCCCCTTTACCATATTCTATTTTGCCACTCCACCTATTAATTAAAGACCACACTAGTGTTGATTTTTCTCCGAAGTGTATTACCTTATGTCACCCACCTGAGGAATCAGTGTACTATCTTACCATTCCTTAGTTGTCACATGTGATTGATCTGGTTGTCTTAAACTGTAAACTTACATGGGTGAGGCTTGTATCCTATAAAATGCCCCCAGCAAGGGATTACCTTAGAGTTATCATTCACGCCAGGCAAGTGTTGTATCAGTGAACCCATCTTAAATGAAAAATTTTAAAAGTATGTATTTTGGGCCAGGTGTGTTGGTGCACTTCCTTAATCCCAGCTCTTGGGAGACAGAGGCAGTCAGATCTCTTGAGATCAAGACCTGCATAGTCTACACAGTGAGTTCTTGACCAGCTGGAGCTGCAAGGAAATTTTAGTAACTTTTTTGATTCTCTTAGACTATTAGGTAATTACTATAAGCAATAAAGACTATGCCACAAAATAAAAATTATTTATTTTAAACTTCAGATTGTTCAGGGAGAATTGATTCTTCTCACAAATAGTTTGCTTATCTTTTCAATCTTTGTGGATTCTTTCTGTCAGTTATTTTGCCAGTGAACTTTTTGTATGTGTGTGTGTGTGTGTGTATGTGTGTGTGCGCACGTGTGTGCTTGCATGCATGTGTGCAGATATGGAGGCCGGAAGTGAACCTCGGGTATTATTCCCCAGGAGATATCTACCTTGTTTTCTGAGACAGGTTCTGTGCAGGGACTTGGGGCTCACCGATTAAGCTAGGCTGGCTGACCAGCAAGCCTCAGAGATTCAGCCTCCCCAGCACTGGAATTCAGGTGTGCACCACCACACCCAGCTTTTTAATTGGCTGCTGGGGCTCAAACTTGGCTCCTTAGGCTTGTGTGACATGCACTTTACCACCTGAGCTATGTCCTCATTCCCCTTTGTACTTTTAAGAATTTTGTGCCATTAATCTTTCAGGTCCCTAAAGTATAGACATCATTGGAGATTGCTTTTTGTCACTGTTTTTCAGAGATTTTTCTCAGCTCTACCTGCATCAGAATCAACTAGTGTCCTTATTATAACTTTTTTCCCTGAACTACGTGCCTTTTTCCCCATACAGATTTTCTGTTCATTATATATTTTCACTCTACTATTCTACAGTCTTTTTGTTAATTTTGAAACCTTTCCTGTAATCTAAAGCTATCTGGTTATTGGTTTTAGGTAGAGCAGTTTCAGTGTATTTGCTAGCAGTATGGGCTGTGGTTATACTCTACCTAATTTATATCCTTGGTTGTGTCAATACTTCAAAGATTAAAAAGCTATTTGGTTAAACGTATTTCTGTGCCTCTGTTTCCTTTTGTAAAATTGGGAATAACTATTCCTCATAGGACTGTCACATATTAAATGAGCAAATATTTGTAAGTCCTTAGAATAGTGCTTGTGCTTAGAAAGAACTAAATTATTAGCCCCTATTATAATTTTGCTCACTTTTGAGCTCTCAAAATTTTGTGTCATAGTTGGATTTATTCTGTGAGTGATGTGCCTTACTAACTGTAGTTTGCACTGGATTTACATTATATGAGGGAATTTAGTAAATATTTACGATATCAAGTAGGAAAATGTCAAATTTCACCATGATTCTTTTGAAAGGTTATTTATTTACATAATATAAATTATAACCTAAGGCAATTTACTGCTCTCTGTATTGTTTCAGGAACTCTAATGCGTCACTGACTGACCAGCACCATTTTCCAGTTGGAGTGAGTTCTCAGAAATGGGCATAGTGCTTTTTGATCCAACATGTAAGAGATGGATGCTGCTCCATGCTGAGGACTTCTTCATGCTGACAGGTTTTTGACTGTGTAGGATCTTTGTCTCTTCACTTTTGAATCTGGATTGCTGATAAATAAAAGGAGTTCATGTAGTGTTTTGTCTAAGCTTGAGTCACCATGAGTAGTAGTTTAGGAAAAGAAAAAGACTCTAAAGAGAAAGATCCCAAAGTACCATCTGCCAAGGAAAGAGAAAAGGAGGCAAAAGCTTCTGGAGGTTTTGGGAAAGAAAGCAAAGAAAAAGAACCTAAAACCAAAGGTAAAGATGCCAAAGATGGAAAGAAGGATTCCAGTGCTGCCCAACCAGGGGTGGCTTTTTCAGTCGATAATACGATTAAACGGCCAAATCCAGCACCCGGTACTAGAAAAAAATCCAGCAATGCTGAGGTAATCAAGGAGCTTAACAAATGCCGGGAGGAGAACTCAATGCGCTTGGATTTATCCAAGAGATCTATACATATACTGCCACCGTCAATCAAAGAGTTGACTCAATTAACAGAACTTTATTTATACAGTAACAAATTGCAGTCCCTCCCAGCAGAGGTGGGCTGTCTAGTAAATCTCATGACATTGGCTCTCAGTGAAAATTCACTGACCAGTTTGCCTGACTCTCTTGATAACTTGAAGAAGCTGCGGATGCTTGATTTACGGCATAATAAACTGAGAGAAATCCCTTCAGTGGTGTATAGGCTAGATTCTCTCACTACTCTGTACCTTCGCTTTAATCGTATAACTACTGTGGAAAAGGAAGTCAGAAACCTGCCAAAACTCAGCACCCTCAGCATTCGAGAGAACAAAATCAAACAACTACCTGCTGAAATTGGTGAGATAATTTGCAACATCATTTGTTGTATTTATTGTGCTAAATAATTTTGTTGAGTTATTTTGTTGCCCTGTTTGAGCAGCACCTTTTCCATATCAGAAATTTCCGATTGCCTGAAAACATCTTGTTTCTAAATTTTCTCCTATTTACAATTTACTTAGTAGACATGACTTGAGATTATTGACTGACTAAGTGGGTTACAACTTTATCACACAACTTAACCTGCTTTAATTTTCACTGGGAAAAAATAAATTTGAAATTCATATTCACGAAAAAATATTTTGAAGGACACATTTCAAGTGGTTACCTTAACACCTATTTTTAAAAGTAGCTATATATTTATATCAGCTATATGGTCTCTACTTCCTCATTTCCACTTTCTCTATCTGAAAAGTGCTTGATTAAATTTACATCACATTCTACCTGATTTACTACTGATGGTTATCACAGCTTTATGAAAGAACACTGTCATAGGAAAAGGGAATTTTTTTTCCATTTTGAAAATACATGTCCATTAAAAATATAGGGACTGGGGGGCCTGGAGGGATGGCTCAGTGGTTCAGAGCATTGATTACTCATACAGAAGACCTGTGTTTGATTCCCAGCACCCACATGGCGGCTACAAACTGTCCTTAACTCCAGTTTCAGAGGAATCCAGTGCCCTCTTCCCCATGGCATTGCACGACACGGGTGCATTCACATACATGCAGGCAACACACTCATACACATAAAATAAAAATAATAAAAAAAATATAGGGACTGGAGAGGTGGCTGAGAGGTTAAGAACACTGGTTGCTCTTGCAGAAGACCCTAGATTCAGATCCCAGCACCCAGATGATGGCTCATGCCCATTCCTAACTCCAAGGGAACTGGCACCTTCTTCTGACCTTTGTGGCATTGCACACATGGGTACACTTACATATGCAGACAAAACACTCATAAAAATACAGTGTGACAGATGGGCACAGTGGTATGCTGCTATAATCCTAGCTATCCAGTAACCCATTACAAAAGGAGCACCTGAACCCAAGATTGGACATATGCCCGGGCAACATGGTAAGACCCTGTCTCAGAAACAGCAAAAGCAAACCAGAAAACCCCAAATACAGAGACAGAAGAAGAGAGACCTATAATATGTGCAATACAGCTGGCATTTTGATAGATTTCATTCTGTCTTTTATATAAAGCTAAAGTATAACTGAAACAAAGGAAAAACTTAAAAGGTATAGGTATAGCCTATAGGGGAAAAAAGGAATATAAGTGTGTAAACAAGTCACTAAAAAGAAATCAACTCCCTTGAACTTTTAATTATGGAATACATTTCTGATCCATTTGAAGAAAATATGTATGTATTCATTATCAGGGTTTTTCTTATTATTATTACTTGTTATGTATATGAGTATATTGCTTGCATGCATGTAAGTGCACCTGTGTCGTGCAATACCCACAGAGGTCAGAAGAGGGCATGATTCCCTAGAACTGAAATTACAGACGATTGTTAACTGCCTGGTGGTTGCTGGGAACCGAACCTGGGTTCTCTGCAAGAACAGTCCGTGCTCTTAACCACTGAGACATCTCTCCAAGCCTGTCCTTAGCAATTTTTTTTGAATTATTTATTTAATAGCCACACAGTCAGAAGAGGCATTTCATAACAACAGAATTGAAGTATTCAATAGAGATGCATCTCCTTCAAAATTGGCTGTAATTGAATTAATACAGATATAAAATTAAATGAGGTTTTAAACTTTAAAAAAGATCTCCATTTCACTATTAAAATACACAGTTTCATACAGAAAAATTCATTTTCAATACAGTTGACACTAAGATACACATGTATTTCGAATCTCTATATATCTGATTATTACTAGTCACAGTCGGTTACATTCTGAGCTCCTTGGCGTCTGAGCAAAGATATAAAGTCATCAGGTAGATTTCAATGGTAATATTTTTTCACATCTACTGATTATTAAGGAGCAAATTTTTGTGCTTTGAAGAATTCTTCTTTTTTTTTTTTTTAAATTCTTCCCAGGTAGCACCCTCCTGTAGCTTCCCTCCCCACACTAGAGCCCTTATACTCTGATATCCCTGCTACTGTCTGCTTTGTTGTTGGCACCCCCAGCCATTCCCAACTGCTTGTCCATCTGGTGAATCTAGTCAGCCTATCTAGAGGTCTTTGTTTTAGGAGGGTCAGCTGTTCCTCTTCTAGCGGTAATCAGTTGTCTCTATTCCTTTAGATAAGATTGGGGTCTGCTGTTCATTTTCCCAGTTCTGTGCTGGGTTACTATCTGGGAATCCCTTTGGCCACCCTGGCCATCAACTCAAAAGAAATTATCGCTTGTCTGGCATTGTTGCTTGTTATGTAGTCTTTAGCTATGCATACGGACCGGACTCTTATGAAATTATGTTGGCCCATTTAATCTTTGGTTATACTTTCCTTTTGGGTGTTTAAGGCCATACAGTTGGTCCAGATAAAACCAATTTATTTTTACTCTTAAGGTCATTTGAGGATCTGTTCCTCAGGGGTCACATGGGCTTGGGAGGAGCCCCTGGCTCC